>NW_027413922.1:22500-36729 GCF_048773025.1 Camelus bactrianus | reverse complement strand
ACAAGTGTCGGATTACTGATCTGAGTTCTGCTGGGCTAACTCGTAAATCTAAATTAATAAGTGCCGGTTTGCTGATTCCCTGTTCATATTTTGCTAGCCAGCTGGATTTTCAAAGAGACATATCTGGCCTTGAAATGTTGGTTTGCTGCCTCACTGCCTCTACTTTCGTGATAATGATGTTGCTAAAGCTATTGCGTGCCTATTGGCCGAATACCCCAAGCTGGTACTTAACCCTATAAACCTCATGTGCACGTCTTGGAGGTGCTCAAGGCTTAGGAGCAGAAGCCCCTCTGAGCCCGCCGGCGTAATAAATCTGAGTACTCCAACCCTCCGAGTGGTGCTTGTTTCTTGGCTGGCCTGTCATTTCCATAACAGCACCGTTGACAATAAGAACGTCACTCTCGTTCCGGCATAAAGAAGACATCTGGGGAGGGTGGGGTGGGGGGGTGGGGTGTAGATCTATGTTATGTCCTGATTCCAGGAAGGAAAGGGGCAAGAGTCGGCGTGCCCTTCTTTCTGGGGTATCTGTCTGTTCGCTTTTGGTGTTCTGCTGGTTTGGTTATTTCAGCTTTCTGTTTGGTTCCTTTCACAGATCCAGTGGCTCAAAACAGCATTCTGATTTTCTTTTCTCCTGGGGTTTGGTTTTTGATAGGTAGAGGGACAGGGCCCACGCAGGGGTGGGGGTGGGGGGGTCACTGTGCCGGAGAAAGGGAGGCGGCTGTGGTGAAATCATCGAGCAGAGGGGATTTCTACGAGAGGGACTCTCCGAAGTGAATGGGGTCCAAGGAGATCAGCAGGGTTTCTGTGTGCTCGTTTGGTTTTGTTCGTGCGTGTGTTTGTTTTTTCTGGACGAGGCCAAAGAACTCTTCAGGTGGAGGTGTGTGTCCAAAGGGTCTGACAGGATGGGAGGATGCGGGGCGAGTCAGTCCATGTGCCCAGAAAGAGAGAGAATCTGTCATAGCTGAGACTCAGGCCTTTTTCAGACCTCGGCCCAGAGAGCAGTTCGGCTCCGAGCATTCACGGAGAAGTTCGCCGCCACCTCAGTCCTGTCCCCCACCCCCGCCCTCCCCCACGCCTCAGCCCCCAGTGAAGGAGGAATCATGAAGTGGCCGCACTTAGGCTAAGCCAATTTTTGGCTTTATGCTTACTGCTTGCTTTTAGAACGATCAGCAAACTCGACTGACCAGACACCGCTCCCAGCTCCAGGCCCACTGTTAAAAACAGCTAAAGTTGTCGATTCTAACTGTTTGATTTGACCTTCCTCTGATCGTTCAACTTGACAATCATGTTTGGCGTCTGAGTCTTTCCCCAGGAAGGGAGTCACGGGAGGATAAGCTCAGGAGAACGACCAGCCCCCTCCCACCCCCCACCCCCCACCCCGAGTTCCTCCGTGGCGCTGGTGCCACCAGGTGAGTCTGACCAGATAAAGAAGGTCACGGGCTGATGACCTACTAGACCACCAGGAGGTCCCATGTTACCAGACACTCATCCAGATTTAGGAGGAAGTTTCATCAGAGACCCTTGTTGATCATGAGCACCTTTTGTGCTCCCGCCTGTTGTGATTCCCTTTCATGCTCCAACCTGTTCGTCCACAGAAGCATGAAACCCCAACCCCAAGACGGGTTCACAGTTTGGAGGGCACTAGCCTGCTGTGAGTCCCCTTTGCCCAGCAAAGCAATCAAGCTGCCTCTTTTCTTCTAAACTCTAAGACCCTGTCTCTGGGTTATTTGGCTCGTCAGGGACGGGGTGGGGGAGGGCGATCTTTCGGCAACACCCGCAGAAGTTTCCCTGAGTGGCAGGAACCAGCGTGGCCCTCAGGCCTCAGCCCCGCAGGCAGGCAGGCAGGCAGAGTTGGAGCGACCGTTGGTCCCGCCCCCGCCCGCGCACCACCACCCCCCGCCCCCGCCGCTGCTTCCGCCGCCGCCCCCGCCGCCGCTTCTGCCGCCGCCGCCGCCGCCGCCGCCGCCGCCGCCGCCGCCGCCTCCCAGGCCTTCTCCACCGATCGGTCCCAAATCGACTGACTGTCTCCTGGAAGCGGGGGCGGGGACGTCAGGAGGATCCATTCGGCAGGGCCTCGTTCAATCGCTTCATTCAAATGCAGAAAGCTCTGTGCTCAGGTCAGAGCCTTTGACTTGGCCTCCGGCTCCTCTCTGTTGAACGGCTTTTGTTCTTTGGTTTCAATTTCCCCACCCTTAGGCCACCCCGTCCCAACTGCACGGAGGGAGGCGGGAGGGAGGGGGAGAATCTCGCCTGGTCTCAGGCCAAAGGAGTCCCCTCCTTTTCCTAATCTGGGTAAACCCCACTACACCGTTTGAGAATCATGGAAGGGCATGGAAGCAGACCTCTGACTTGATAGATTCCTCTGGGATGGGAGACTTTAAAAAAACAAAATTCTTTTTCCCCTGCTTCCAGGGAGGCAGAAAGGAGGGCCAGAGTGTTCCTCTTGCCTCGGGCAGTTCTTTGTTTGTTTGTTTCTTTCTTTTGTTAAATCATTTTTTTTTTCCTTTTTTTCTTCCAGTTTTATTGAGACAGAGTTGACATACAGCAGTGTATACTTTTGGGGGGGGGGCGGGGAGAGGAATTCGATTTTATGTATTTATTTTTGACCGGAGGTACTGGGGATTAAACCCAGGACCTTGTGCTTGCTTGCTAAGCACACACTCTACCACTGACCTATACCCTCCCCCTTGGCCAGTTGTGAAGTCCCTTTCATTCAGCATAGTCCATCGGGCACATTTTGGGGCAGCCTACTCTGGACCCCAACATTTCCCTATTCTGTAACTTCCCTGGAAGTTTTACACATTAAAAGCTGGGCTGTTGACTGTGCGTGTGCGTCCATGCGTGCGTGGGTGCGTGCGTGCGTCTGAGCGTGCATGCGTGCGTGTGGTGTGGGGGCAGGAGGGAGGGAATAGTTTCCTAGAGGGCCTGCGTTTCATGGACCCAGTTTCTTAGTTCTGAGAACAGGTCTGTTCAAGGAAACAGTTGTAGTATCTCGTCTCAGGAGGCGGTGGTGTCGATGGGCTTCTGAAGCTAGGCCTAGGGAGCAAGCAGTCAGGTATCGCCTAAGAGGCACTTGTGTGGAAAACCAAAGTACAGCACAAAGGTTAATCATTGGAGCAGATGAGAAACCAGATTCAGGGCCGGGAGTAGGGGGTCAGTCTGGTAGGAGATTTCCACACATCGGGGTCATCGAAACGGCTCGAGCAGTATGAAATGCCTCTGATGATGTCCTGGGGTGTTCGGCTCAACTCTCTGAGCGGCTCCTCCAAAAACAGGCCCTAGGATGGTTTCCACAGGAGCTGTTGTGGCCATTTCTCTGACGTTTACCTCCCGTTGCCCAGCTTCAGTCTGCAGGGCTTCAGGAGACGGAGCATTTTAGTACTCAATGATGCCAAGACAAAAGGGTGAGAGAAAATGGGAAACGTTCGTGGAGATGGTCCTAGGCAGATAGTGGAGGCAACTAGAAGACTTTCAGTCTCCGGGCCGGCTTTCAGGTTGAGACAAAAACCCTAAGGCAAGCGCTTGCTGCCACAGCACATCGACTAACACGGGAACCATCCAGAGAAGATCAGCACGGCCCCTGAACGTGGACGACACACACACATACGTGAAGCGTTCCGTAGCTTTAGTGATGTCAGTCACCCAGAGAAAGACAGATATCCTATGCCATCACTTCTAGATGGGATCTGAAAGTAAGTCAAGACACCCATCCATACATAAATAACTCCATTTTAAAAAGACTCCAAGGAACCTATTTACAAACCAGAAACAGACTGGACTCGCAGACATGGAAAAGAAACCGATGGTTAACACAGGGGACAGGGTAGGGTGGAGGAACGGGGGAGGGCAGAGGGATAAATCAGGAGTTTGGGATTAGCAGATATAAACCACCCTATACAAACTAGGTACACAAGTAGGTCCTACTGTCTAGCACAGGGAACTATGTTCAATAGCTTGTAATAACCTATCCTGAAAAAGTATACGTGTGTGTGTGTGTGTGTGTGTGTGTGTGTGTGTGTGAATAAGTGAATCACTATGCCGTACGTCATAAATGAACACAACATTGTAAGTCAACTATACTTCCATTGACAGAGAGTTCCTACAATAAACAGGCAGGCAGGCAGGCAGGCAGGCAGGCAGGCAGGCAGGCAGGCAGACAGACACAGACACAGACACAGACACAGACACACACACACACACACACACACACACACACACACACACACACACACACACACACACACACACACGCCCCACAGACACAGGGGAACCCTAAGGAAAACGAGTAGCACTAGTATCTCTTATCCATGCATGTCTATCCCAGTTTAATGGAAACCTAAGTTTTGCCTCCAAGTCAATGATGCTAATAACTCTGCTGCCAAGAATAGAAAAATCCTCACGGAGGATTTCTGAATCCCAGAAGGGTCAGGGAGGGAGAAAAAGAGAAAGGGTTCCATTCTGCTGACAGAGGTATGATAGTTACCATGTGGGTGTCCGCCTCTAAAAGGAAAGGAAGGGGAAAAAACAAAAGTTTATTTTCCCTTGTATCTGAAAAGAAAAAATTTAAAACTCAATCCTCTTGGAGACAAGAAGTCGTACACACCTCATGTCACTGATTCTCCTCCTCCACCTCCTCCTCCTCCTTCCTCTACTTCTTCTTCTAGTCTATACCTCCCATGGATTCTGACGACCTTGCCTGATGATGGCGGGTGATGGGGGCAGAGATCGATCCTTCTGAGAAGTAAGTTGGCAAGCGCTTTAGTGAAGCCTCGTAGGATTTACCCAGTGAAGCGAGTGCCTTCGTCCCTGGAGGCTGCGGAAAGTATGTCCCCAAGTCACATACGCATGTGTTTGTCTTTTGTTGTCGTTGTTGTTGTTGGTGGTGGTGGTGGTGGTGGTGGTGGTGGTGTGTGTGTGTTTGTTTGTTTGTTTATTTGTTTGTTTGTTTGTTTGTTTGTAGCAGTGTCCTGGCCATGCTGAGGGCATCAGGCTTGCAGCGGGGGAAGGAAGGCTTCAACCCCTTTGGAAGTCATACCTACCATCCCAAGAACGTCTGGATGACCCCTACTATGTGGCAGTTGAATGGGGGCCAGTTACTGGGGTTCAGCGGGTCCAGAGAGAGGAGGTCTGAGGCCTCTGGGGACAAAAAGTTTGTACGTATGTATGTATGTATGTATGGCCAGTTGACTGTTTTTGCGGTCCTATAGGAATCTTCCTGCCCCTGTCTATTGAACAATGGGAGTCATCTTCCAAGTGCCCTGACACCAGACACCACGGTGGGTGAAGGAATGCGGGTGGGGTGGGGGTGGGTGGGGGAGGTCATCCAGGGAGCTGGGAGAAACCGAGCACGTCCGTGGGTCGGTGGGTCGGCCTGTCGGATGGTCGCCATGCTGGGTTTCCCCTAACCCAGGCCATTTGCCGAATGGACAGAACAGACTGGGGCCACGTGTGCCACCCACCCTCTTTCCGGAGGCTGTGGTCCACTGTGTTTGCATGAAAGTCAGTGAAGGAGGCATCTCCTCGGGACTCGGTTCCGTCCCTTTCACGAGAGCCTCCACTTTGGATGACAGCCAGCCAGCCAGCCAGCCAGCCCTCGATGCCAGGGCAGTAGACGACTGCCAGGAATATCCCATCCTTTCTGGAACCCTGAGTGTACCCACCTGTACAGACACAAGGCTGAAGAATACATGACGTTCCTTCCTAGTTGACAGCACTCCCCATGTCACTGAAACAGTGTCCAGTACGCTGACGTCATCTCCTCCCTCTCCCACACCCCCGCACGCGCACAAACACGCGCGCGCGCGCGCGCACACACACACACACACTCTGTCTGTCTGTCTGTCTGTCTGTCTGTCTGTCTGTCTGTCTGTCTTCTAAGGATGGAGAAGAGTTTGCTGAGCTATTTCGGGTGCCCTCTCATCCTAGTTCCTATCTCCAAGTTGGTTCAAAGTCCAAAAGGCGGTCAAGCACTTAATCAGATAGGTCCCTCGTAAAGAATGCCTCCCACATCACGACGACAGGCTTCTTAGGCCAGCCGAGAAGCTCCTTCAGTTCTGCGCCCATCTTGGCTCTAAGTTGATATCAGTCCTGTTACGGAAATGACAGGCCAGCCAAGAAACAAGCACCACTCTGAGGGTTGGAGTACTCAGATTTATTACGCCGGCGGGCTCAGAGGGGCTTCTGCTCCGAAGCTCTGAGCACCTCCAAGACGTGCACATGAGGTTTCATAGGGTTAATTACAAATATGGGTCTATTCGCCAATAAGACTCAAACAACAAAAAGCAAAGGATCAGTACACTGGAGCTTATCAATTTGGAACAGATCACGTTACTGACACTTGTTGAGCTTGGATTTACGAGTTAGCTTGTTAGCCCAGTAAACTGACACTAAACTTCAGATTTACGAGTTAGCCCAGCAGAACTTAGATCAGTAAACGGACACTTATCACACTTAGATTTGTGACTTTAGCTTGTTAGCCCAGCTGGGCTTTTCCTTTACAAGTCCTCCAGGATCCAAGAAAGCCACGTTGGAAAACAAGTGGTGATTCTGATGGGACAGGAGATCAGTCATTTGGGGGCGAAGGGTGGGGTAGGGAGACATACCAGCCTGTCTGTCTGTTTTCACCCAGTGTGGGAGCCGTCCCAAAGAGATAACTCGAGAAGAGAGAAACAGGGAGTTGACAAAGAACACGTGCAGTGTCGTGCCCTCCCCCCCCCACCCCAGGAGAAGGCCAAGCCAGAAGTCCCTCCGGATGGCGGGCTCCGGACTCCAGCTTCCAGGGGAAGCGATTTTTTTTTTTCCTCCCCATTTCAGGCCCGGAAGAAGAGGGAGAGGCAGAGTGTCCTTCTCGGGCATCCGCTGTTTCTGAAGCACGCTTGTTGCCAAAAGATCGGCCCCCATCCCCGACGAGCCCAAGAATCCAGAGACAAGGTCTTGGAGCTTAGAAGCAAAGAGGCCATTTTATCACTCTGCCGGGCAAAGGGGATTCACAGCAGGCTAGCGTCTTCAAAACTGTGTACCCACCTTGGGGATGGAGTGGGTGGGGTGGTTCTAGAGCCATAGCTCAAACAATCGGGCATCGATCACCATCCACAGAATCGTTTTCTCATCAGAAGACTCAGAATGGTGTCACGATGCCTCCAGGTGACCCATTCTATAGAGGCTGGTGGTTAGATCTCGTTATCTCATAAGCACTCAAGGTGTGGCCTTCTTGGTCACTCAGGCTATTTTGTCAGGTCATTAGTCCCGTGACCGACCTTCTCCTCGGAGAAAGACTCAGAGACCCAGCATGATGATGACTTTCAATGAGTGAAATACAGTAGAAACAGTAAGATCGAGAGCTTCCAGTTTCAACAACAGGCCTGGAACCGTGAGCAGCAACCAGTCAGTCAGGACAGTTGACCGTTTTCAGGGCGAGCATAAGAAACCGAATGACACCCCCCCCAGCAAATGAATGAGTGAATGAATGAATGAATGAATGACCTAATGATCCTCCCCTCCCCCCCCGCCAAAAAAAGAAGAAGCAATCCGTTAGCCTAATTCCGGCCATTTTATTCATCCTCCTTCACCCTGAAGCCCCAGTCACCCACGTGCCACAGTGGTCTGTTTTCTGGTTTCCTCCACCCCCCCACCCCCCACCAACCACCACCCCGCCAACATCCCCCCATGCCCAACCACCGCCCCAAGTGTGGGACTGGACGGGGGTGCAGGGGGCTGAGGGGGCGGCAATGGCGGCTTGAGGTGAGGGTGGGGAGTGTTCCGCCCAGATCGTATAGGAAGCTCAAACACAGCTGCAGTACGAGACAAGATGGTAGATTTCTGTGAGTCCTCCCTCCTCTTAAAATCCGTCCTAAGGAGGAGACAGACAGAAAGAGAAACATCACCCTCACTCCCAACGCCTCCTGCGCCCTCGATGTGCCCCAAAACAACAACAAGAAAAACAAAAACAAACACGACCACAAATAAGTCGCTATCCCTGGGGAAGAAGGATTCGATGGCATGGGGATATCATTCTAAAATTCATTCCCTCTTCATCACATTTCATGGAAACCGATTGCAATCTATGAGGCCCTGTGAAGGTAGGGGTTGGGGGGGTAGGGAGGAGGGAGGGAAGTGAAGGGGGGGGAGAGGGAGAGAGGGAGGGGGAGAGAGAGAGAGAGAGAGAGAGAGAGAGAGAGAGAAAGAGCAGAGGAGAGGAGGGATAAAAGGGGAGAGGACAGGAAAGGAGAGGAGGGAAAAGAGGGGAGGGGAGGGGAAATGAGAAGAGGCGAGGGGAGAGGAGAAGAGGGAGAGGAGAGGAGTGGAGGGGAGAAGAGAGGAGTGGAGGGGTGAGGGGGAAGGGGGGAGAACAGGGAAGAGGAGAGGAGGGGAGAGGAGAGGAAAGAGAGACAAGGGAGACAGACAGACACGCATGCGCGCGCGCGCACACACACACACAGAGAATAGCGAAATGGAGAGAGAGGCAGAGAGAGAGAGAGAGAGAGAGAGAGAGAGAGAGAGAGAGAGAGAGAGACAGACAGACAGACAGACAGACAGACAGACAGACAGACAGACAGACACGGATCTAGGTCAGGGATACTACACATGGGTATTCTTCTGAGTGATTTTATGTGTTTTCTCAATCGCCACCTCTATGGAGATAAAAATCGCTCCCATAAGATGAAGGGAGTCCTTCTGCCACCGCCCACGGCCCCGCCCACCAGCACCGCTTGTGTTTGTCAGGGATTCCAAGCCAAAGCACGTGGAGGAGCGGGAGAGCTTCCTGGCAGCCCAAGGAGGAGGAAAGTCCGGCAGCATGAGAGAGGTGGTTGGCACGGGGAAGCTGGAGGCCGGCTGACGAGAAGATGGGTGAGGGGGCAGGGAGGAGGGTTTCCCAAGTTGGAGAGCCAAGACGAGGGAGGGGAGCTGTCGGTGGCTGCGTTCTGACCCCGACCCCAACCCTGACTGGAGCGGATCCCTGAAAGGAGGCGGTTCGGGCTCTCTGGCCGAGAACGCCCCTCTCTTCCTCTTTGTGCAGAAACACCTTCCGCAGACCGAGAAAGTCCATCCCGAGACCCTCGTCGGAAGAGTCCTTTCCAGACCCATCACGATCCTCCTGGGCCAAGGGGTCCAGGGGATGGGGCGGGGCCTCCATTCGATCCGTCTTCCGTCCGTCCGTCCATCCACAAGATCTTGAACATCCATGTAGGATTCTGGATGGTAGCAGTTTTCCAGGATCCTCCAAATCCTTGTAAGTCCTCTCCTGGCAGATTCGACCCCTAGGTCGTACCGCGCAGCACAGGGCACTAGATTCAGTCCCTCGGGACGAGGGTTCCTGAAAAAGACCAGGAAAAAGAAGAACAGAATCACTATGGTGTGCACCAGCCAGAAACCAGCACCACCTTGTCACTCTAACAGACTTGCAAAAGGCGGGGTAGGGAGAGAAAGTCATAGGATGGCTACCATCCCTCCCACCCCCACCCCACACGCCAAGCCCCAGACCATCGTCATCCCTGCTCCCCCTCCCCTCCCCTTTCCTCTCCCTTCCCCCTCCCCCTCCCCCTCCCCTCCATCGACGCCCGCCTCCCGCTTGTACCCCACTCCTCTGAACCCAGCACCACCCACCCCAGCCTGGACGGGCTCGGCTCAGATCGGCTCGGCTCGGCTCGGCCCGGCCCGTCCGTCCGGTCGACTTCTTCGCAGGGTCTAAAATAGCGCCCGGCCGACAGGCAGGTGGCACATGGCACATGGCAGGGGAGCGAGCGGGACGGTTCGGGATCTCTGGGTGGCAGGGACACGCGGCCGGACAACCAGGAGCACGGACGGCCTGGCGTGCGTTTCTCCGCTCGGGGGGGCCTCGACCAGAGACCGTGGTACGGGGAACGGGGACACACACACACCACACACACACCACACACACACACCACACACACCACACAGACACAGACACACAGACACACAGACACACAGACACACAGACACACACACCCACCCCTTCACCCCCACCCCCAAACCTCTGACAGCTTTCGTTTGTTTTCGGCCGACCGTCCCTCGATGAGGTACGAGTGCCTTGGCTGGGGCTGGGGGGGGGGGTGGAGTTCCTCCCTCCACAACGACCCCACACGGGCTCTGTTCTGGTCACCCGAGTCCTCTTCCAAGTCAGACCACAGGCCTCCATCACCCGGCGCGAGCACTCGGGGAAACAGTCACCATCCTCATCGCTCCGCTCCACCTCTACACGTGAAGAACTGTTCCCAGCCCACGCCACTCCACCCCACCCCACGCCCCGATGCCACCCACCGCAGTGGAGAGAAACGAGACGAATCCACAGACGTGCATCAATCCGATGAAGAAAACGACGGCCCTATTCCAAGGAAGCATAGATATCTAGGTAGGAGATTCATCGAGTACTATGGAGGCGGTGGGAAAGGGGGGGGTTGCGGTGGGGAGGGTCTAGAGATCAGGCAGTACAGCCCATGCTTAGCATGCAAAAAATAAAGGTCCAGGGTTCAATCCCCAGCACCTACTCTTCAAAAATAACCCGAGAAGAAGCAAGACGGCGGAGTAGAAGGACGCTCGTAGCTCACCCTCTCCCACAAATACACCAAAACTCACATCGACGGACCCACTCGGCCAATCAGACCACCTGCGGAACTCCGACAGAACACCGCCCTCTTCGAAAGACAAAGACGCCCAAAATCTGGTAGGAGAAAAGGAGAAAAGAAAGAGTCAAAAGCAAAACAGTGCGGGAGGGCCCGGCAGAGGAGGAATAGGGCTCGTTCGCCAGACCTCCCCGTCTCCAACGGAGAGGCCGACGGGACGGTGGGGGAGCCTCCGAGTCTCAGATCTGCCCGGAGCGCCCCTTGACCGACCGACCCAAGTGAAACGGGCACAGAGGGTCCCCGCGACACCCAGCCCGAGTCGCAGGCCGGCAGCCGGGGGCCGGGACAGGCCGCACGAGCCGGGCAGAGGACCGTGGCGGCGGCACCACGCGCCGTGGCCGGGAGGGGATACAGAGCAGAACAACCCGCCCCCCCAACCCGTCCATTACGGGGAAAGAAAGGCAAAGCAACACGGCCGGTGTGCCCTGGGGAGAGGGGCGCCGTAGCCTCCATCTCCTCAGACCCGCGGCGCCATCACCGGCCCTTCTCGCGAGAAGAGAGGCGGGGCGCAGCCACAGCCGCCATAGCCCCTGGCGCGCGGCGCGCAGCGCGCGGGCGGGGGCGGGAGCGGGGGCGGGGCCGAGACTCGAATCCGCACCCGGGGGCTCTGCAACCTCCTAGGCAGGACTGAGACTCGTTTTCAGCCTGAGGCAGATATTATATATCTGCCCCGGTACCTCAGAGAACTCGCGCCACCAAGACTAAGAAGGAGCCGAGTTTTGGAATGCAGCAGGGGCGGGGCGGTTCCACCGTCTTCCCCGAGCCCACCTACGGAGAGGAGCGCCGACCCGAGGCGGAGCACACAGCCGCACAGAGCAGCGGAGCGACCGGCGCCGGGAGAGGGCAGGCGGCCAGCCACCCTCCCTCCTTCCCGGCAGGAACGCAGCATCCGACCGCGGTGCCAGGAGGGGGCGCGATCTACTTGCCCACAGGCACCGAGGGCAGCACAGACGAGGGCGCCGACAGAGGGCCCGCGGAAACAGCAAGCTGAGTTCACGAAACAGGGCGACGACAGAAAGACTTCTCGGTGAAACCGTTAAGAGCGCACCGTCTCCAGGAGAACACATCCTTTTATTTTTTTTTTTTTTCCCTCTTTTTTTTTTTTCTTTTCCTTTTTCTTTTTTAATCTCTTTTACATCGGTTTTACCTTCTGTTACCTTTTTAACCTTTACTTTTGAACAGTCGTATACGTTTACGGTTTTAATCCCTTTTAAATGTTTCATTTCAAGTCTTTTCATTATTATTATTTTTAAACATCCACCCCCTTCCCTTTTTCATTCTCTTGGTTTTGATCTCCTGTTACTGGTTATTCACAGGTTTCAAATATTGTTTCTCGGTTTTTTTCCTCCTTTTTATTAAGGTTATTAAAAGACGTCTCAACTCGATCGCTATTCTGCTTCCACTTACTCTTCTATTCATGATTACACACTGTCTTCAAACCTTTTCTTTCTCCCGTCTTTTAAAATCCTCTGTTTTATCTTTTGTTAAAATCTGTTCTATTTCCGATTACCTTTTAAAAATTTACTTTTGAAACAATTGTATATTATTTTCTGATCTTTTCTATTTGTTTTTAAAGGCTTTTAGAAGACGTCTCAGCTCAATTGCTATTCTGCTTCAACTTGCTCTTCTATTATTGATCGTACACTGTTTTCAAACCTTTTTTTCTCCATTCTTTTAACATCCTGCCCCCACCCCCTCTCTCCCTCTCCCCCTCTGTCTCTGTCTCTGTCTCTCTCTCTCTCCCCCTATCCCCCTCTCTCTTTTAAAGTTTTATGCCTGCCTAGGCTTTCGATAAATACATAAACTCCTTAAGGACACCAATAGATAACTGATACTCCTTAAGCCACAGTGCCAGAGAGATAGGAGCATTATGAAGAAGCAGAGGAACCACTCCCAATTAAAAGAGCCAGAGAAATTCCCTGAAAGCACGATCCATGAAATAGACGTGGATGGCCCGCTCGATCAAGATTTCCAAAAAGGAGTGATCCAAGTCCTGAAGGAACTCCAAGAGATAGTGTTGAGAGATATACTATACGTCAAAAACGAAATCGAAGCTATAAAGAAGAGTCAAGGAGAACTGGTCCACTCATTGGCTGAAATGAGAACTGGTCTAAAGGCTGTCCAAAGCAGGCTAGATCACGCAGAGGAACGAATAAGTGGCCTAGAAGGCAGGACAACAGAAAGAACCCAATCAGAACAGCTGAGAGAAAAACCAATAAAGAACAACGAAAACCATCTTAGGGACCTAAGGGACCCTCGAAAGCGTGCCCATCTACGCACAATAGGGGTTCCAGAAGGGGAAGAAAGAACCAAGGGGACCGAAAAGATATTCGAAGAAAGCATGACTGAAAATTTCCCAAATCTAAAGAAGGAATCAGATATCCAAGTCCAGGAGGCTCAGAGGGTACCCAACAGAAAGAACTCAAACAGGCCCACACCAAGACATAGGCTAATCAAGATGGCCAGAGTCAAGGATAAAGCAATGATCCTAAACGCCTTTAGGCAAGAGAAAAACAGAGTGAGTTTCAAGGGAACCCCCATAAGGCTCTCAGCGGATTTCTCTACACAAACACTACAGGCCAGAAGGGAGTGGCAAGATCTATTGAAATTCTTGAATGAAAAACAAAACAAAACAAAACAAAACAAAACAGACAAAAAGAAGCAGCCTAGGATACTCTATCCAGCAAAGCTATCCTTTAGAATAGAAGGGGAGGTAAAGAACTTCACAGACAAGCAAAAACGAAAAGAGTTTAGCAACACTGAACCCATGCTAAAAGAAACATCAACAGGTCTACTCTAAATAGAGAAGAAGGAGGATGGTACAAAAATGAGACCACTCATCACCGGAAAGGTGATCACTACCATTCATTCCAAACGGAATAAACACAAAATTGTAAAAAGAAGACATCTAAACCATTAAGAGTGGCAGAGGGAAGCAAGAAAATAATAGAGACTTTTTTTTCCCCCCCTTCTCCTTCCTTTCTTTCTCTTTTAGATGGGTTTGAGATTCTATTACTATCTGTTTCATACAAACAGTTATAGCCATAGGTGAATAGACTTCCAAACAGGGTCAACCGAACTCCAAAACGTACAAGTGAGTCACAGAAGCCAACTAAAGGCTAACTAAAGGCGGGGGGGGGGGGGGGGGGAAGCATGGAGATGAAACAACATGCTATCGAAAAGCCAATGGGTGAATGATGAAATCAAAGTTGAAATAAACAAAAAACCCAGCAACAACAACAGCAACAGCAACAGCAACAGCAACAACAACAACAGCAACAGCAACAACAACAACAGCAAAGAGAACCTTGATACAAATGAAAATGAAAACCCAACCACCCAAAACTTATGGGACGCAGCCAAGGCTGCACTAAGGGGGAACTTTATAGCGATACAGGCCTTCCTCAAAAATGAAGAATGATCTCAAAGAAACAATCGAACCCACCAGCTGAAAGAACTAAAAAAAAGAAGAGCAGAAACACCCAAAAGTTAGCAGAAGGAAGGAAATCCTAAAGATCAGGAAATCAATAGAGTAGAGGTTAAAATAAAAAGAGAGAAGAAAGAAAGAAAGAAAGAAAGAAAGAAAGAA
>NW_027413922.1:0-10000 GCF_048773025.1 Camelus bactrianus | reverse complement strand
CGACCCGTGGCCCACGCACCGCCACCGGTGGCTGCGTCTCGGGACCGGAACAGGTGGGGTGGCTCCTCGCGGCGCGGAGACTGGTGGGGGGGGCCCAAGTCGGGGTGGACCGCCTTCCCCCTCCCCCCACGGCACGCGCCGGGGAGGCCAAGCCCGCGCACACGCACGCGCGCGCGCGCGCTCGCACGGCCCCGCGCCAGACGCCGGGCCCGGCCCGGCGGAACCCTCCCCCGACTCGGAGGGGGGAGGCGCGGGCCACAGCAGGCCAAGAACAGCACTCGGCCCCACCGCGGGGCCAGCGCAGCCCACACGCCAAAGCGACGGGGCCCTGCCCACACGCCGCGGCAGTCGCTCCCCGTGGAGAGTGACTGCACGCTCTGGATGGAGGAGCGGCGGCTGGGGGGTCCGGTGCCCCCAAGGCTCCCCTCTCAGATCGCTAGAGAAGGCTTTCTCACCGAGGGCGCATCGCCCCCCACCCAGCGTGCCCCGTTCAGGCCTACGGAAGCCCTCCGACGTGTACGCCAGCGCTCGGCTGGGCAGGAGGGGTCTGCGGTAGGGGTAAGCAGCGGGCCAAGAAGCGAGCGCTCGCGGTCGGGACCGGGGAGAACCCGTGCGTGCCACCTCGCGAGGAGACGCACCCAAGACCGCGTGGGGACGGGACAGACGCCCGCCCCCCACCGGCACATCACCCGGCCCCACCACGATCGCTCCCACGCCCGGGCGCGAACCCCGCTGAGGGGGACCCACCCGGCGTGCGCCCGGCCACGTCAGTCCCCCCCCCGGTACAGGGTGAGGACTGACGTTCAGGAGGCGGCCCCGGCCCCACCGAGGGTGGGGAGCGGCCACGCCTCGCTTACCGTCTCGACCCCTCCCCCACGCCTCAAGAGAGGCGCTCGGGAGACACGACCACCGCAGGGGTTACCCGAGAGGACTCGCTGGGGACGGGAAGCGATGCCGCCGCTCGGCCTCGGGCACCTGAGGGACAACCTGGAGCGCTCCAGGGGCACCGCAGAGGACCAAGGCGAGACACGCTCACACCCCGACGAGGGGGTACGTGGCGTGGCGGCGGGGCAGCCCTCCCCCGCCGCGGGGGAGGGCCGCTCGCGAGACAGGACGCCGAGCAGGCGAGGAGGCGAGAGTGTCTGCCGCGTCACAAGACCCCGGCCCCGCCGACACCACAAGGCACGGGAGACCGAGGTCGGGCCGGAGTCCGCACCCCTGCCTTCCCCCCGCCACCCACGGGCGGCAGAGGAGAGGCGAGGGGCCCGCAGGCAGAACGAGAAGAGAAGCCACGTTCGCCATGAACGTCCCCGTCCCTCGTCTGGCGCGGCTTAGGCCCGGCCCGGGGGAGCATGACTTCACCACATCGATCTAGTGAGTGAGTGAGCGAGCGAGCGAGCGAGCCAGCCATGTGGGGCAGGGAGGCCCCAGAGGGGAGGGCCCGGCGAGGACAACCACCAGAGGGGCCTGCTTCAGCCTCGCCAGGCGCCACCCACTCCTCAGTCCTCTCCGAGGAGAGCGGCCAACGACCCCAGGCGGGGAATGCCTGACACGCGGCACGGAGCCTACGGGGGTGGGGTCGTGCCGGCCACCACCGGGTGCCTGCGGCGGGGAGCGCACGGGGTAAAAGACCCACGCCGCCACCTCACCCCACCGCCCTCGGGCCACCAGAGACCGGAGGTGGCACCACGGGCCACGTCAGCCGGACGCACACACGAGAGCCGGCGCGCAGGCCCGGGCGGGCGGCTCAAGTGTCAGAAGCGGAGTCGGCTACCAGGCCAGGGCTCACGCAGAGAGAAGCCCAGAGCCCCGCACGCGTCCGGAGACCCAACACTCGGTGACAGACACCGAGGAAGACCGTGTCAGCACCTATCTGCTGGCAGAAAATGCCCAACACGACAGGAAAAATGACAGCGCCCAGAAACGGGGCGGGTCCACGATTTGCAAGGGGGGACCCCGGGACCTCGGTCCGGCCACCTGCCCCCAGCCCTACCCCCATAAATGGCAGCCCCGAAGCTCTCGGGGGCCATCTGATCGACCGGGGTGGGGGGGTTGGTAGGGGGAGGGGAGAGGGGAGAGGGGAGAGGGGAGGGGGATTAGGAGGAGGCTTAGGAGGAGAAGTGGGAATGGGAATGGGAATGGGAATGGGAAGGGACGAGAGGGAGACGGGATCAGGCCGGGGACGCCCTGCCCTTTTCTCGCCCGCGTGGCCGGGGACTCGGGGAGATGCCACAGAGGCGCCTCCGACGAGAGGGCCCCCCACGAGGGACCGCTCCCGAGCACCGGGCCCCGGGCCGGGGAAAGCCTGCCTCCCCCACATCCCTCGCAGGACGCCCCCGTGCCGGTCCCCGAGTCCGGATGAAGTCTCGGTCCCTCCAACGCCACCGGAACCCACGCGGGCAGGCTTACGGGCCGGGGGGCACCCCCTCCCAGGCCTCCCGCGCCAACAGGGGCCGGCCCAGCCACGTCTCCGGATCCATCGGGACTCAGAAAACATTTCATCCAAGGAGGCGCCTCCGACGACCGGGAACCCCAGCGCGCCCGTCCCCGGCCTCACCGCACTGGGCCCGGGCCGCTCCTCGCCTCACGAGCAGTCGTCCAAGGGACGCAGACGAGGGCCTGACCACCTAGCCGCCGGCGGCCCGGGCGCGGGACACTCTCTCCCTTTCCCCCGCGGCGGCAAGGCGCAGGCCGTGTCCGATCGGCTCGGGTCGGTCTCCGCGGCTGGAGGGGCACAGGCGGATGCTGGTCGACCAGGCCAGGCCACACGGCTTCCCCCGGCACACGAGATCCCGGGAGCGCGGCGACAGTCACCCCCTCATCATCCTGCGAGTCCAATCTGCGCCGAGAGCAGGACGCGCCCGCGGCTCAGCGCCACGGGGACTGTCACCGCCGGTGTCGCCAGCCTCCCCGAAGTCTGCCTCGGGCCCCGCCGCCGAGCCCCATCCCTTGCCGAGGTCGCCGACGCTCGGGAGAAGAGGGACGATCTCAGAGCGGCAGCCAGATGGCGCCCGACAACCGTCGCCAACGTCCCCGGAACCGATCCCGACCGCCGCCGGCCGCCCAAACGCCCGAGCTCGTCCCGGACTGAGGCGCCGGGCGGCCCCGTGGCGTCCGCCTCGGAGCCCGCTCACCCTCGTCACGGCACGGCACGGCACGGCACGGCACGACACGAGGCGACACGACGCGACGCGGCGCGACGCGACCCCGGCAACAGATCAGGGCGGGGAGGACGGAGGGAGCCGGGGTTTGGCAAGACACGGCCGGCCGGGCGGCTGCCGCGAAGGGGACGCGCTCCCCACGCGATTCCCCGGGCGGGGGAGATCACACGGACACGCCGGCGGGGCCGGGGCCGACGCCGCGGGTGGCCCAGAGCGACCAGGACGAGATCCCGGGTTCCCGGGTGGGAGGTTGGGAAGGGGAGGAGGGGAAGAGGGAGGGAAGGCGGGGGCTGGCAAACCGAAACCAGGCGAGCGCTCAGAGAACAACGCAGGAATCGGCTTTGGAGTCCGTCCTCTCGAATGCGGGAGGTCTTTCGAAAGCAGACAGGCAAAGCCCAGAAGCTAGAAAAGAAAGGATGAAGACCGCGAACCCCATCGAAGCGGAAAGAGAAATCGATCTCGGCACAGATCGCGACAAAGCCCAAAGACAACAAACGGGCGCCTGGGGAAAACGCACTCGCGGTCGGTCGTGAGAACACGGACGTCAGCACGGCTGACCACAACCGCAGGAAGGAGGAGGGAAAACAAAAAAATGCGGGCGGGGGTTCGGGGGGGCGAGTCGATAGCCACCCGCTCGGTAAATCGAGGTTCAGTGCATCTACACAGAGCAACACTGTGCATGCGCATCCGCGTGTCTGGGTGTGCGTGTGTGTGTCGGTGCGTGTGTTTGACACAGTCAACGTGGACAAGGAAACTGTAGCCCCATCCGAAAAAAAAAAAAAGAAAGAAAAGAAAGAAAGGAAGGAAGGAAGGAAGGAAGGAAGGAAGGAAGGAAGGAAGGAAAGAAAAGAAAAGAAAAGAAAAGAAAAGAAAAGAAAAGAAAAAGAAAGAAAGAAAGAAAGAAAGAAAGAAAGAAAGAAAGAAAGAAAGAAAGAAAGAAAGAAAAAGAAAGAAAGAAAGAAAGAAAGAAAGAAAGAAAGAAAGAAAGAAAGAAAGGAAGAAAGGAAGGAAACATGAAAACAAACGACAAAACCCACCACCAAAGGGAAATCAAGTTGTAGAACTACTCTGGGGTTTAAAAACAAAAACAAAAACACCGTAGAAAAAGCACAACCGCAGCCCATCAGGGGTTCCTCTCCTCAACAGCCCAAGAACTCGGTCAACTCCACCTCCTAGAAGCCAGAAAACCAGGGATGAAACACGCGCGGGAGACCCAAAAGGACGTTTTCAGTTTAAAAGAAAAAAAAAATTATTTTTTTCCTCCCCCAAATGGGGGAGGGGGCGAGGGGGGAGGATGGAGCGTAGAACTCAGGGGCAGAGTGCCTGCCCAGCACGCGCAAGGTGCAGGGTTCGATCTTCAGGACTTCCGTTCAAGTAAATAAGGAAGTCGGTAAGTCAGGCAATCACTAAGTCAGGCAACAAACCAGCAAAAGAAACGAATTACCTCCCCTCCCCGAATAAACAAACAACCACCGAAAGCAACAACAGCAGCAAGAACCAAAAAAAAAAAAAAAAAAAAAAAAAAAAAAAAAAAAAAAAAAGGCCTAAATAAATAAATAAATGTAAGTAAGTAAATAAATAAATAAATAAGTAAACAAACGAACACAATTTTAAAAAGGGGAAAACGCACGCATTTCCGTTTCTAAGAGGTATCCGGACAGGCCCAGAACCTGGAATCTCGACAGCAAGTTCCAAAAACAAGCAGAAAGTGCCTGCTCCTGACGGAACACGTGATAGAGACCACCGTTCGAGATGGGGCCGGGTGGGCGGGCTGGCGGGCGGACACAGAGCTCTCGACTCATACCTGACAGAATCCGCTCTCCGACAGAAGACAGAAGGCAACACGGAACAGGGGTTGGTGGTGGGGGCGAGGGGGAGAGGGCGAAACGGAGGTGGAGGAAAGCCATTAGGGAAAACAGGACAGAAGTCCCTCAAAACATTCCACAGAAAACTCCTGGAAGACCCGGCAGTTCCACTACGGGCCCGCGGATGGACGAATGGACAGTGCCACGTGGTCTGGAGAGACCTACACCTAGAGGGGATGATGTTAACTAAGTGACTTAAGTCCGAGAGGGATGTTGTCACTTCGAGGCAGAATCCCCAAGACAATACGCAGGAACACATGCAAGGAAGCTGAAACAGGCTCATGGATACCAAGAAGGAACAATGAGTGCAATGGGTGAGGGAGAGGAAAAAGTACAAGCTTCCAGTTAACTCCAATTAATAAATACACAAATTACGGGAGGTCATGGACAGCAGGGCGAGTAGAGTCAATCCATACTATTGTCATGATGCTGTCCGGTGACGGATCCGTAACCAGACTCACCACGGTGATCATCGTGGAACATGAAGAATCCCGAATCGCTATGTTGGACACGTGAAAACGGACATCCCATTGTCAGGTCAATTATGAGAGAGAGTAGGAGAGAGAGAGACAGAGAGAGAGAGAGAGAGAGAGAGAAAATTCTCACTGTCTTACCGGAAAAAAAAAAAAAAAAGAGTTCAGTGAGATAAAGAGTGGATGTAGGTGAGGGCAATAGGTGGAGGAGATGAAAACCACGACGGCGACACATGTGCGGCATCCCACACGGTGGCAGTGCAGTGTGATCCTATGCATGCTCAGCTGTCTCCTAGCCACCTCCAAGTTGACATCCAGGGTCATCCTTTTAGGTTTCGTGGCTGCACTTTCGTCTGTCTCGGGCAATACTCTCCCTTGATTTTCCATGGGGGAAGGGAGGTGGGGTGGCCGGGCGGGCCACACCACGACACACCGCGTCGCGCGTGACCTGGAAAACAGATACACACCCGCCCACCACCCACGGGCTCCGAAATCGGTCACTGGTCACGACGCACACTTCGTCGGTCCCTTACGGGGCGATGGCGGACCAAACAGGCAGCGGCCAACTTTGTCGTGCACACAATGACGGTTCGTCCCTCGTGGAAACAAACTGATGACGAGACAGCGTGTTCAGGGGGCGGGTGTCCTTTCAGGAAGACAGAGTCATTGAAAGTCCCGCACACGGGAACTGTGCCAAGGGAGATCTCCATCACCCTACCCAACCCTGATCCAAATTCTCGTTCGGGCAGCTAAGGGTCAAGGTCAAAGTTTCTTTCTTCCCGGGGCAGGGGTCCTTTTGGGCCTCGATGGTTGTTCAACTGGAGAGATCGCCCTTGGGCTGCATATACACTTCGGGGTGGTCCATAGGGTTCCACGACAGTCCCGCCACCAGGCAGGTGGTTCCACCTGATGAAACCGGTCTGGTCTTTCGTTCCAGGAAGACAAAGGTCCGTGGCTGAAGCCAACGAGAAACCCAGGGTGTGAGTCCGGAGCGCCACCAGTCAGGAAGATGTCTAGGCATCGGGCTCGAAGAGGCTCGGGTGGCCTGAAAAACGCATGCGGGTTCAGGTCCACTTTCTGAGTGGCCTCCACAGCAACGGGCAGGAGGAGGGTCTCGAGAGGGGACACGGCAGTGACCTCTCTCCAGCAGATGTCCAGCTGCTCAGCCCGGCTCGGCGGGGCTTCAGGGAAAGGGCGGCTTTGGTTCTCGAGGATGCCAAGTCCAAAGCGGGAGAACCATGGCAACGGGAGTCGGAAGAGCGTTGGCCAACCATCGGAGAAAACTCGAAGCACGCGTGACGTGGCCCAGCGTATCAGTGGAAGGCGGGGCGGGGCGGGGAGGGGGAGGGTGGCGGGAAGCACGCAAAGATGATGACACAGAACCGCATTCTCATCTCTATCACGCTGTACGAGAGTTTCCACTGAGACATGCTCCCCTTCCCCTGGTCTCTCCAAGGACGCGCATTTCTACCAAAAAATCACCCCCATTCAGACTTGTCGGCTGGCCAGATCAGCATACTTCCACGAAATTCGGCCTGAAGAGGGACAGACGTCCACGAAGCATAGCCATCGCCCCTAGAGGCTCTCGGACACCCGCTCTGCTGGAACGTTTCCTAAGGACGGCAGACGAAGACGGTCTCCACATGCTTTCCAGGAGACGTTCCTCAGAACGAGACCGTGACTGTTCCGAAGCCCGAATCGGTCACAGCAAATGTTCACGAGGAAGTCACGGTGAACCATCTGGGACACCAGTCTTTCCCAACCGGTCCACGTAGGGACACGATTTGGTCCTAGCCAGAAACAGACACTTTCTCCTCACAGCATCCTTTTATTTTAATATAATTTAATTTAATTTATTTTATTTTATTTTATTTTATTTTATTTTATTTTATTTTATTTTATTTTATTTTATTCTGTTTCATTTTGTTTTGTTTTATTGTATTGTATTGTATTGTATTGTATTGTATGTTTACATATGTACGTATGTAAGTAAGTATGTATGTATTCCGGTCTGTCTGTCTGTCTGTAGGTCCATCCATCCTCCGAAGGTATACCAGTCATGTCGGCCAACACACTGACAGATCTCGAGTCTTTTCTGTCAGAAAGATATTAAAGCACGTCCCCTTCGACTCATGGAGCCAGGAACGAACGCTT
The DNA here is from genome assembly GCF_048773025.1 of Camelus bactrianus. Classification (NCBI taxonomy): domain Eukaryota; kingdom Metazoa; phylum Chordata; class Mammalia; order Artiodactyla; family Camelidae; genus Camelus; species Camelus bactrianus. Next base: position 2,347 of record NW_027413922.1, on the reverse strand, counting down.
CCGTATCTCATCTTCTTTGGAAACGATCTAAACATTCCAGGGACGTCGCCAGATGCTTCAGTTGCAAGGGACCAAAAACTACGTGGAGGAGGCACCAATTTTTCAGAGATGGACCGCCTCCCACACACACACACACACACTACCCCCTCGGACTGCTTGGGGTGTGAACACTTCCTGAGACTTGAGACCGAGCCAACCATCGCTCCCAGACTCTTTTTTTTTTTTTTTTTTTTTTTTTCCTGGCTGACACGTTTCATGACAGAGATAACCCACAGGAACTTAATGGATTCGGGGTAAACCTAGGGAGGCGAAAAGTTTCACCTCGAATGCTGCTCGTCACAATCAAGACATGGCTACATGGCTCTTTTCACGAGACCGATCCCTTGACATTTGCTTTTCTGGATGAAAGGATCTGTCCTAGATCATGTCAACCTGAAGGAAAACATTTGGGTTCCTTCCTGTTCGCATTCCCTGCCTGCATGTTCCCTTGAAAACCAGTTCCATAGAGCTCTTTCATGAATGAACTCTGGCAAGTGTATGTGGAGGAAGAAACATGCCAGGCCTACAAGCCGGGGACATACACAAGTGCCTACATGCATACATGCATACATGGGACCGAGCCCTTTCCAGATCCTTGGACGGCAGTACCATAGAAATGAGGATGGCTTCCACAAGACTCTCAGGCAAGCCAAGCTCTTTTGCGAAAGCGATAGCTTGTGCACAAAGGAGAAGGTGGCATGAGGGGAGAGGGAGGGGGAGTGCCAGCTCCCTGAGCAGCAGGGGCCATGCTTTTCTACCTAAAGGAAGGGCTTTGTCTCAGGATCACTGATCACTTCCACAAATCATCCGATATCTTGGATCGGCCGCAGGCGGCTCCAGGGTGAAGAGCCATCGCCCCAGGCTCTGTGGGGAATAGAGAAGACTTCCGTGAGGGGAAAGAAACGCATGAGAATTTTCTGCAAGAAAGCTCAGGAACAGATAATGTAAACACGGAGGGTTGAGCTTCCTGTCTCGTGACAACTAGGTCTACTGGGTCATGTCACAGAGAGCAAGCGAATCCTTTATTCCCCTGAGCCTTTTTCTTTTTCTTTCTCTATCTTTCTTTGTTCTTTGTTCCCTTTAGAGTGTGTGTGTGTGTGTGTGTGTGTGTGTGTGTGTGTGTGTGTGTGTGTGTGTGTCTGTGTCTGTGTCTGTGTCTGTGTGTGTGTGTCTGTGTGTGTGTCTGTGTGTGTCTCTGAAACTCAGGTACTGCCCTGTCTCATACAGACGAGACCAGCAGATCGACATGACCAGAGATTTTGTAGCTTTCATTTAAAAACTATAGGTCACTCACGAGTCGGGTAGGACGGGTGCTGCGTCCAGCGCAGCTCGGGACCGTGTCTGAGGACGGGCGACGCAAGAATTAAGAAACAAAGAGACCAAGTAAAGAGCGAAAATGGGACCAGGGGACTCAAGGTCTCGTGGATCTAGAGTGCCAAAAGCCTGGTCGACATCCTGTTTATTGGGAGTATACGGCTCAGGGAAAAAAAAAAGAAATGCGATCAAAGAGGTGGGGCTTTAGATATTTCATGCCAGAAGCACGAAGTTCTGCTTGCTGGCTAACTGATTCATTTCAGGCCTATCCCTTCCAGGAACAATCACCCTCCTCGGGGGATGCAAAATTTCTAAGTGTATCCTGTGATTGCCTCTGGGACATCTCGAGATAGCAAATATTTCCCCGGGGTTAAACCACATGCTTTCCTGCCAGAACCAAGTTCTGTTAATGGATGATCTGGCTTCCCATGACCGTCCATTGTTTTACCCTAAGGAAATATCTGCCATCTGTTGCGCCCTCACGGTCAATCTCAGGATTGCCCCTCACACAATTTCTTGAGCATCATACATGTTATAGGTCATCGACTGTGTAAAACATGAAAACAAAGCAGGCGTGTGCATTTTTAAGCAAGTAAGTGTGAATGTAAGATTTTACGCTCATGGAAATGCTGGTGCAGCTTGGTTTCTAGTTGCTGGTTCTCCAGCAGCTTGTTTCCCAGCAGACGCGTAGGACACTAGAGAACCCACTCACTCAGAAAGAACCGATGGGACGGGTAAGGTTTTTCGGCTCAGAGGGTGAAAGCTTTTAAACTCTGTGTGGAAAAAAGACGTTTCAGGTGTATATTTCTCCTTAAGAAGGCTGCGAATTAGAGTTTCGACGAGGGAGACCACGCAGCAGTGTGTACGTTTAAAAAGGCCTCCGCGTGCCCCTCCCCACCCTTTTTTGTTTGTTTGTTTCTTCCATTCGGTTTCAGGTTCTACCTGATTCAGCCCCCTGGCCTCAGTCTCTGGCCACTGTGGGCTATGCAGACAG
>NW_027413920.1:0-55865 GCF_048773025.1 Camelus bactrianus | reverse complement strand
GGTTGGGCTCAGCTACCTCCACAGCCATGATCAGGACAGATGTGGGTGCCGTGGATACACGGTGGGATCTCTACAGCTCATGTCTGAAACCATTGCACTGCTTCCTGTGGGGCATTTGGGCATCATCCCTACGGGGCCCCAGGACCCCACTAAGAGCTACTCAGCCATGGATGTGCTCAAACCCAGCCACAGTAACCAAAACCAGAACAGATAAAGACCAGCATACCCATGGCAGGGTTGCTTCAGAACTCCAGTTTTGGGGTCAGCCAGACCTGAGTCCAAATTCTGATGCCCCTTTTTAGCTGCATGACACTGAGCAAGTCACTTCATCCCTCTGAACCTCATTCTTCTCATCTGCAAAGTGAGCTGTGAACAGCACCTGGTGCATGGGTGGTAGTGAAGATCAGAGGAGGTCCCACAAGCCTCAGTGGGCACTGGCCCAGTGAACAGCCCCATCACATGGTCTGCAGAACTAACTGGGGGCCTCAGCATCCTCCAGCATCAGTTGCCACCCATAGTGTGTGGACAGGGCTGCAGAAAACACTTTGATTCTTAATCAGTTCCTCATTACACCTCACCCCACTTTTCACAAAGGCAGGACGAATGATGCAGCAGGGCATGAAGTGTCAGTGTCAACACCCCCTCTCCTGGATGGTTTTTTCTTATTATAAAAATTTGCAAATATATTTAAAAAGCCAAGAGTTAGACTATAAACACCCATATACCCACCATCTAGATTGTACAATTGTTAACACGTTGCTATATTTGCTTTTAATGTATCTTATCAATCCACTTTATTCTTTGATGTGTTAAAGTAAATTGCAGACATTGATACGTTTCAACTCTGAACACTTCATCATGCATATTATTAACTAAAGTGCAAGATTTGTGTATTATTTTCCAAGTAAATTTTTCATTCAGTGAAAAGCACAAATCTTGGGTGTTGGGTTTAACTTTCTGAAACTGTCTCCTGCTTAGTGGATTGCCTTTGAGACTGCTTAGGTTTGATTTTCCCCTGTTGGGCACCATCTGAGTGGGGTCGATTCCGCCTTAGAGCCTGCTGGGATGGAGGTGGGGCAGCCCCAAGAGGTGGCCTCCTGGGGTAGGGTGGACACACATGGGAGGCTCTGGGGCTTCCTGATTGGATCCTGGCAGGGAGCTAGCCTGAGGTCAGGATGCGGAGCCATGCCCAGAAGTACTGGGGGCAGCATGGGTGTGGGCTGATGGGGTTCTAATCCTGCAGCTGCAGGACGGTGGGCAGGTAACTACGCTGGCTGGAGCCACCTCTATTCCTGACTGCAGGGCCTGGCTTGGAGGAGCACTGGGCGAGGGGCTGTACACAGGCTCTGACTTCTCTCTCCCCCACCTTCCAGGGTCTCTCGTTCATCACCTTCATCTGCTATGTGGCATCCTCAGCATCTGCCTTCCTCATGGCGCCCCTGCTGGAGTTCCTGCTGGCCCTCTACTTCCTCTTTGCTGATGCCATGCAGCTGAATGACAAGTGGCAGGGCTTGTTCTGGCCCATGATGGTGAGGGCTGGGGCCCCAGGAGGAGAGGGTTGGCTGGCCATCAGAGTCATACATTTTGGTCCTCTCTCTTTCTTCAGTGCTCTAGAGGGTCCACTTGAAGTTGGTTGGAGCCTTGTGGGTAGACAGGGTCTCAGATAATCCAGACCCCACCACGCAGCAGCTCTGACCCAGAGCATGTGGTTGCTCCAGTGCCCCTCTGTAAGGCTGTGAACCCCAGACGGCATCCTCAGCCCTGGCCATCAGGTGGCACTGGTGCTCCCAACTGGAGCTGTCAGAATGAGCCTCAGCCGCAGGAATTCAAGCCATTTCCACATGGGCAGGGCAGGTTAACTGAGGACTTGCAGGTCTTCCAGACCTCAGCCATCTGGCAACTTGTTTATCGCCCAGATACCCGCTCCAGATTTTGCTGAATGAAACGAGTCAGAGAGAAGGGACAGCAAAGGCTGCACTTGAACCCTGGTCTCTTGACTTCACATCCAGTATTATTCCTGATGGGCTGCACCCCCATCCCCATTTTAGGGACGGGTAGGCAGAAACCATGATACATAAGTAGATCTGCCACAGGTATGTGGCAAAGCAAGGCCCAGGGCCTGATCCCCCCATTGGAGAACCAGAGGAAGCAGGTGACAAGGTTTCCAACTTCCTGCCCGTCAAATGGGGAAGTCTGCATCCCAGCGAAGCCACAGGGAGCTGTGGCCTGGTTCATACCCTGCTGTCTAGTTGGCAGAGGACGGCAGCCTGCACGAGGCACCTGGGCAGAGGCAGGAGCAGAGGTTCAGGAGGACCAGGGAGTGCAGGTGGGGCCAGGACAGGGTGGGAGCCCTATGGATGCTGGACCGGAAGGCCGGGTGTGTGTCCCTCTGAAGGTGAAATCCCAGCCCTGTTCTTGCCACACAGTGCCCTTCTGAGCCCCTTTCCTGCCTTAGCTCCCAGCGGCCCCCTCCCCATGCTGTGCCCCAGTCCAGGGAGCTCAGGTCCCTGTGGCCATGCCCTTTTCCCCAGGACTTCCTACGCTGTGTCACAGCGGCCCTCATCTACTTCGCCATCTCCATCACAGCTGTCGCCAAATACTCGGATGGGGCTTCCAAAGCAGCTGGGGTGAGTAGCCACCTTACCCACTGGGAGGGGGGTGCCCAGTGCTGCCCCCTCAAGCTCACCCCACTCCTCAGTGGGTGCCCCTCTTAGCGCCTGGGGCACATTCTGCCTCTGCTGGGTCCCTTGGGCTTTCACATGGGTCTCAGTTACTCTAAAGTCCTCTGATTTACTCTGCCCAGAGTTTGGAAAGGCTGTTTGCCAAACCAAGTTAACAGCTCACTTTCCTACCTGTTATTAATGGAAGTGATCTGTGCACGTCCATCTAAGCTGTCTCTCCAAGCAGAGGAAAACAGGCTGCAAGGCTGGGGCGGCGGCTTCTCGGGCTGGCCCTCCCCATTCCCAGGCACCCAGCTCCGGACGACACATCCCATCCACCCGTCCCTTGTATCCCACAGGTGTTTGGCTTCTTTGCCACCATTGTGTTTGCAATTGACTTCTACCTGATCTTTAATGACATGGCCAAATTCCTCAAACAAGGAGACTCCGCAGACGAGACCACAGCTGACAAGGCAGAAGGTAGGTGGCCACCCTGTGATCACCTGGGACTACTGCTGCAGGGGCCCTGCTCTCCCCTGGGGACACTTGGCTAGTTTGAGGCTGGAGCAACAGCCTATCCTCTCACCCCACAGGCAGGAAGTGTTTTCACAGCCTGGTTCTCATATCCCTTCATGCGGCACTGAGCATGAAACCAGCCCCCTCCAGGGAGCACAGGGTTCCCCGGGGCCTCAGCCTTTCCAGGAAGGGCAAGCTGAGGGCACCCCCAGGACCTCCTCCTCATGAAACCCCTTGCGAGCCCCTAGGGCGGCCAGTCACTACCCTTCAACTCCCTGAGTGCCATCCACTGGGCTGCAGAGTGGCCACCTGCCCTAAAGCAGCCCCCTCGCCCCAGTCTCACCTGCCCCTGGCCTAAGGGCCAGTGAACCAAGCTCTCAATCTTATCCACAGCACCCAGGCAAAGCCAGGCAAGCTCAGGCTTGTTCTGTTTTTTTATAACTAAGTAAAGTGCCATAGACATTCTGGCCCCTCAAGCCATCCTTCAGCTCAGAGTGGCTGCTGGCCATGTAACCTGATTAAAAAATAACACTGCAAGTTGGATGGCTGGTTTTTCCATTAGTGACAACATAGCCATACCAATGTGTCATGTCCTCAGGGTGCATGTCCCCAGCACAGGGCGAGGCACAAGGTGGGGGCGGCCCTGCAGGTGTGTGTCAGGAGGGACCACAGCTGGTTTGGAGCTTGTGATTCCCCTCAGGCCATCCTCAGCCACAGCCCTGGGCTCTCCTGCCCAGAAGGGCAGGCACAGCCTCCAGTGGAGGCTCCAACACAGAAATGCCAGGAAGCCCCGGAGCTGCCCTGGGAATGGAGGGCCCAGCTCCATGGCTCTGTAGCCTAGAGTCCATTTACCTGCCTCACCCCCTCCATACCCACAGGTAGACTTTAAATGGAGAGGCAGATGTCAGCTCCCTGCAGCTGAGTAAATCCGATGTTTGGCTCAGCACCAAACTCACCCCAGCTTGGTGTCCCCTGATTCCACCTGGCCCTTGTGTCAACATCTGCTGACCGAAACACCTGCTAAGGCTGCCACGTGCTGGGCCCTAGGGATGTACAGATGGCCAGGCCAACTACCTACCCTCAAGGAGTTCAGCCCAGACAGGAGTTAGACCCAGAGACAGAGTAGTGATGTACACATGGGGCACGTACTAGGGCAGGAGGAGCCTGGGGTAGATGTCAACTGTAACAGCAAAATGGGAGCTAACAGAGGTAGGGATGAAGCAGCTGAGGGAACACCCACCCCACGTGCCAGCCAGGAGGCTGGGTTTTGATGGATGTTTAGGAGTGTTCAGGCAGAAGAAATGAGGCCGGTGGAAGGGAAACAAAAAAGTATAAAGAGCAGGTGCTCCCGTCCAGGTGAAATGCTTCTCTGGAACAGGACCAGCAGTGACACGTGGCTGGACAGGAAGACAAGGGGGGAGTGGCTTTCGGAGAACTGACATCGCCCCATTGAGCACGTGCTGTCCCCAGGCAGGTGACACTGAAACACCTGGGGCAAAGGAGACTGAAACTTTTTTTAAAAGGGCTAAAAAATAGCTTCCTGATTTTGCAGTATATTTTAGTTTCTTGGACAATAGCTAGTCCCACCTGGATCTGAATTGTGGGGTAGGGTTGGGGGCAGATGTCAACCCTAATACCCCAGGTGAGAAAGGCCCAGGGAGACGGGAGGGCCGGGAGTCTCAAAAGAAGGGGCATCTGGGCTCCCCACCTCCACTGGGCTACACCCTGGAGGTGAGAATGGCTGCCTGTGAAGGACCCAGGCCCAAGGCAGTTCTCAAAGCACCTCCCCAGAGACGGCTCCCAGGCACCACTGGCCCCAAAACTCCTGCCAAACATCCCCTTTGCTTTCCTTTCAGAAGAGAATTCTGATTCTGACTCTGACTAAAGGGCTGACCTGCCCTGGCAGCTTGAGCCACGCGGGCCTCCGCTCCTGCACCTTCTGACCGGGCTGGCCGGAGCATGGCCAGGGGACCGTGTGTGTTGGCAGGGAGCCTGTGACTTCTCAAGCAGCAGCAGGAGTTGCTGACAGAGCGGCCTCCTCACAGCCCGAACGTGGCATTCCTGAGCCCAGTATACAAGATGGCACCCCTTGGCTTAGCACTGTTCAATCTCCCTGCTCATGACAGCATTGTGAATATTTTGCCACTTCTCATTTCTGTCCCACAAACCTAAAGTCCTTTAACCTCTCCACCAAAAACAAGCACAAAGGGACAAAGCAGATGGAGCCTTGTTACCACGTCATTGGAAGCGTTTCATGCTGGGGGGCACGGGTGGTGGTGCACAAAGAAGGCAGAAACCAGCTCAGGGTCAGCCTGCCAGGCCCCAGTGGTTTCTGTCTGCATTTGGTGCCCCTGCTCATGCCACTCTGTCGAGAATGATACCACCAAGATTCTGTTGTTCAAGGAGCACCAGTTCCCTCTTCATTCTTGAAGCAGGGAGACAACTGACCTTTGCCCTATGACCTAGGAGAGGGTGGGTCCCAATGCCCATAACTGACACCTCACATCCTTGGAGACCAAATCTTCTTTAGGTGATGTGACTGTTCTGGGTCTAAGACTATTTCAAAGTAAAGCTTGTAGACTAACTTACCATGTCCAAAAGATCCAGGGCTTCAAACAACAAAGTAGCAGTGACAGCCCCAGGGGCAGCTGGGCAGGCCCAGCAAAACCCGCTCTTTCCCTGGGTCCCTGAGGGCTGTCAGCAGGCGAGGGGCCCTCGGGCCTTCAGGACACTGTGCTTGTAGACACCAGAGCAGGTGTCTGACTCTCACGAGAGGTGAAATGTGCCTTCTGTGTTCACCTAATGACCTTATGCTGTGCATGTATCTTCAATGTCATTTTGCAAATTTATATATAATTCTCTTTTTACACAAAAGCAGCTTCTTAGATGGCATTTCCTGTGACCCTAGAGGCCTCATGAATGAGCCAAGTTCTGGACCTATCTTTTGGGCATTTGTAACCTTTGTTCTCTTGCATGTGAATCTCCTACCTTGAAAAAAGCCATGATGGATTAAACCAAACTGACTTCCTGCTTGGAGTGTGTGTGTTTAGGAAAAAAAAAACCTTACACACCCAGAGCGACGCTGTCAGGTATCGTGCTTTGGCCCAGACCAGGTCCCACGCGCCATGTGAATCCTGGCAACTCCAAGTTCTGGCAACAAGACACGCGCATTTGCTCCCAGGCCAGGCCCCCACTAGGCATTTTCGTGCTCTCTACTCCTCACACGATCCTGTTTACCAGTCCAGGAGACTGCCAGAAGGTTTGGGGACTTGCCTAGGTCCCCCCCATGAGGCACAGGGTCTCACACACATAACATCCACAGTAAGTCAGCGTTTGGGCCCCAGCCGATGGGAAGGATTGAGGCATTCTGCCCCGACTTCCACATACAATGCATTCTGGAGACACGTATGAAAGCAGAACATGCAGAAGCTGACGGGCACGTGGGGGTGTTTCTGCTCCACCTTGCTGTCCAGCCAAGCTGCCTGTCGACAGCAACACCTCGGAGGCCTCATCCCCCGACCATGTCTGTGTTCACCACTCACCCCATTGGCCTGTTTCAGGAACCAGGCAGCAGCCTTTGAAGGGGAGGGAGGCAAGGCAGAGCAAAGAAAATGAAAATGCCATTTTTATGTGTCCATTTATTAAACAAGAACTCCTTCATGACAATTTAATACAATATTTATTAGCGATTAGTGTTGAGAAAATTATTTCCCTCTACATACAAAAATACAGGTTCAAACACTATGAAAACAATCAGGACAAGTACCGTGAAAAATTGGTCCTTCAAAAGAAATAATGGGGGGAAACTGAGGGCAATGTGAAGTTCTGTCTGTTGTCAGGGACAAACCAACAGAAGCAAAGGCTTTGGGGCCCCAAACCACTCCAAATGGATAAACCAAAGAACTGGTCAGAGCCAGGTGGTACCCCACCCCAGACATGTGTGATGGCCTCAGAAGCCAGGGTGGGAGCTCTGACCCACCAACAGCATAAACCAGTTTGCCAAAAGGGCATTGCCTCAGAACACCCCACAGCTGTGTCTACACTGTTAAAGGAAACAGACTTTTAAGAAGCAAAGTGTAGTAGTTATTAAATTAACATTGCCCCCCTCCCGCAAGTACCACTGGGCCAAGTACCGAGTAATGGCATGGGAGTTATCACAGCCATCTGACATGACTTCCTTTGTTATAAAATGGCATATTCTGACCCTTCAAAGCAACCAAAAAAAAAAAAAAAAAAAGCTACAGTTTTATGTTTCAGTAAATCCATTCCTTCATTTTACAATGGGCTCAGCTGGTTTATTCAAGATTTTTCTTGACCAGACCGTATGTAACTTAGTTCTGCAGGGGTGGGAAAGCAAAAGGAACAGCTGGCCTGTTATGTGTCTTCATTTTGGCAAGCTCCTCACAGCAAGGGGCCTATTTTGTTCAGGCTGAAAACCAGAAAGGGCCACTGAGCCTACCCAGGGCATCCACAAACCAATTGTGAGATCGGAGTGGAAGGTGAGCTGGAGACCAGTGGAGGCCCCCCCTAACCTGGAAGCCCATCTTGTGCAGGGAGAGGGAGACCTGCAGCCAAGCCGGAGGGACAGCTGGAGAGACACCAGCCAGAGAACACCCTCTGGTTCCCCAGCCCCAACGGGCTTTTCACCATTTTAGACTCAAAGAAGGGGAAGTTAGAGCACCGAGAATGTTCTGGGTTTTTTTTTTTTAATGGAACCACTTTCCTCTTACTGTTTGAGGTGACCAGTGGCTGTTCAAACTGAACAAGTGGTTAAAAAAATACCAAATGCAGTTATACTGATTAATAACTATTTCACAGAAATATAGTCTTACTCTCAGACCATTTAAATAAGCAGAAATAAGATGCTGGGGAGAAGCAACAGAGAAGAGACAGGAAAAGCCAGGGGTATAGGCTTTTTTCTTTCTTTTTCTTTTTTAAAATATATAACGAAGTTTAAAGGGAAAGTGACCAAACCTCACAACCAGCATTGCTGAAAGCAATATTAAAAGGACAGAATCTAAAATCATGCTACAAAAATAGTGTTATCTGGTTTAACTAAATGTACATCTTTTTTTCAATTCCATGATTGACAAGAGTGTTTATGTGACTGACACATGGAAGGCACCAAAGGTGAAGTGATTATTATCTGTCTTAAAATATACAAAGATGTAATTACCTACTTTGGGGAAAAAAAATTCATACCTGTAATAAATAGTTAAGTGTTTCCACCATATGTTCCTGAACCCCTAAAAATTTCAACATATACAAACAGTTTTGACCCCTAGCGTTCTCTTAGAGGGAATCACATCAGAATCAAGTTATGAAAAGCACTGGTTTTACCCACATATGTCAGTTGCATCAGGAGGCAGGATGTGAAAACTCATTTTTAAATGGGTTACGGAGTTGGAAGGAGGTGGTGCCTCAGGGGCCTGGGCCATTCCGAGGGAGCCAGCCAGGCATCCTGGGACCAGTCAGGTCTTCCTCCAAGCCGTGAATATCTATCTGCCTTCCTCACTTTCACAAAGAGGAGAACAGTCTTGAAACTTGCAAAAATTGATTCTGGAAAAGGCAGGAAAGCAAAGTGGCCCACAAAGGGAAGCAGCCAGACCCAGCCCTGCCTGTGTGGGTACCACGACCCTGTCTGTCCTCATTTCCTGATTGTCCCTGCAGGTGGCTTTCCTAATAAAAGGGGGTGCTTCTTATTGGGTTTCAGCAGTGCCTCCAAAGAGGACTCAGCTCTGACAGTCTCAGGCTATCACTGAATCCCATACAAACTACTGTCAAATCAACTGTGTCATGCCTTCTCTCCTCTGAAGTGCAAGTACAAAAAGAAACTGGACCGCTCCCTAATCCTACCAACAAAGCTGGTTAAGGTCATTTGAGACAAGTTCCTATTCAAAATTAGAACCACAACAGTTCTGATATAGCTCACTACAGTCCAGGCTATTAACCCCTGAATGAAGGCTCTCTGCCTTGGTGTAGAACGCATCCCAAAGAAAACATGCCACTCTACGGCGTCTAGATCACAATTCACCAGAATTTAAGTCTTGGTGTAAAAACTGTAGACAACAAACTAAGCCTGTAAAAAAGACAGATGATTCAAAGAACCATAAACTAAACTTTATTCTAGGCAAGCTGCCACTGATTCAGACTCAACTGGCTTATGGGTAATTTTTTTCTTTAATGTTTGCAGAATAATTAAAAATTAGAAAGGAAAAAAAAAGTTCCCAAGGTTGAGAAATTATATCCAAATAGAATAAGAAGATAATCAGGACCAAAAGAAGGGAAAATATAGCAGGACCCACTCTTGTTTCAAGCCTAAAGGTCCTTCATGCCATTTACTGGTGTGAAGAAAAGTCAAACAAAACATTCAGTTTTGAAAAGAAAATTCTTCTAGATCTAACAGATGTTGAGGGTATTTTCTTTCAGAGACAGTTTCTAAATAAAAGAAATGTAAAGGGTCAAATATTTCAAATTACTTTCTCAAGCAGACAGTTCTTACAATTTCAGTGCTATCTGCTGAGAAGAGAATACAAGACTTTATAAAGAGCCAGAAACGTTTACAAAGCTCCAGGTGGGTGGTGTTAGGTCTACGTCCTCTCTAGGGTGGCACCCAGACCAGCATCTGAGTCACCTGTCCAGACCCGTGGGTTCTCAAACTCACGCCAGGAGCCTGCCCGGAGCGCCAAGGCACACTGGTCCCCACATTCACCTCCTGCTCTCAAGCGTATTCCAGAACACAAGACCTCACTTTTCCAAAGAGGATAGGAAGGTAGTTAACCAAGTACATTTTTTTTTCAAGACAGCCCAGGTGGGTCACCATGTCCAGTGCTCTCAATGAGCCCACAGACAGAGTCTGGGCCTCCTCTCACCTCCCAGACCTGCCCCTGCTCCCACCGCACCGGCTGTTGCTTAGCTGGACCTGGGAGTGGGTGCTGATGAAATAATAAAGACCTGGGAAAGAGAGAGCCCCTGGGTTCTACAAACTTCACTAAGAAAGTATTTGGAGGCCTCACAAGCTAATGGCAGTCCCTGGAGCAGGAGCAACTTTTAATTTTGCTTGAGAGAATCAATTGGCAGCAGCCCTCGGCCTAGAAAGTGTTTTCACCTTTTGCCAGCTGATTAATATCATTATTTCCCTGTAAAGAAGATACGGAGAAAATGACAATCAGGCAACGGCATGCAGACTTCGTGGTTGCTTTGTTTGGAATACGGATGGCACAATGGGAACCTAAATCACCAGTGCCTTCCAGAATCACTGAATTGGCCACATGTTGTCTCCACAATGCCCATCTGCTAGGACAGGTTCTAAGAACAACTCACAGAAAATCCCGCAGAGCCAGAGATTAGGAGCTTGGTCCACCTAAACACACAGAGAGGCGAGGGGTTTCCACCCAAATAGCACATGCGAGTCTGTAAGAAGGGGTGAGCTTGGGACACATATACATGACATACGGGGGGAGGGGCTACACAAGGGTCAATCACTGCAAGCAAGAATTCACATTCATGTGCAGACAGAAGAGTTAGTGCTTCATCTCCTCAGAGACCGCCTGTGGCTTAACCCAAGGCTGAATCATAAGAAAGTTTAAAGACAGACAGATGAAACTGCAAACTTTAAAAAAGTAGGAATGTTTTCAACTGAGTCACAAAGCTCTCTCCAGAAGCATCTGACACAGGGTGGAGGTCTGATATACTGCATGCCTGCCTACAGGCACAAGCCTTTAGCCAAGGGGTGGTCATTGTGCCCAAAGGGCTGCCAATGGCATCCACCTCCCAAAGCCAAGCCCTCAGAGCCAGGCCAGGTCCTCCTTGGCTTCCCTGCGGGCAGGCGGGGCTCTGTCCATGTTGGCACTTTGGGTCAAGTTGCCGAGGAAGACACGGACATTGGGACTGGGCTGGTTACTGCAGTCTTACCTTTCTGTGGACAAAGGTAATCTCTCTTGGATGACTGTTGTAGCACAGAGTGAAAATCTATTTTCTTTACTTTAAATCAAACTTCTATTATGAGATTTTAATCTGTAACTGCCTTTGTCCATCCCTGGCTTTATGCAGAGCCAACAAGCGTCTTTAGGCTCCCGGGGCTGTATAAAAGGGAAAAGGTATGTCACTCCATGCCTTTGGCAGTGTGAAGAAAGGATAATGGAGAGTCAGAGGGAAAGAAAAATACCGCATCAACCAAATCAGTGCCAAGATAAACATTCTCTGAAGATGTCAGTGTTTGCATCCATCTAAAACCACCAGAGGTTCTACCAAATGCTTGAGGGTTTCAACCATTCAGTCTCCAAGAGCAAATTCAAGCGTAGACAAGTCTGACATAAACTATGAAAGCCAGTATCATCCCACCAGAAAACTGAGAAACACTAAGATTGCCTCAGCCTTAAAAATGCCCCAAACCAAACTGACATTGGTCCGTATTGGAACTATTAAATGCAAAAATAAGCTTCCTTCAATACAAAAAAAAAAGTCCTTTTAAGCCCCCCAAATCTAGATTGTCTTGTTTGTACACAGAGACCACGTAAGAAAAATGCAGGTGTCTTTCCATCACACTAGACAACTATATTTCCTTCCTAATGTCTCGCTACACTGCCACTCGTAACAGGACAGACTCTACATCACACCAGTTAGCGTTTAACTGGCCACTTCCGGTTGTCGTGGGAGCTAATTAAATATAAAAATATATTTACAAAAACCATGGGAAAGCCTCATGGCACAAAGGATATTAAATAGTTACAGGGACATAAATAATTCTAAAGATTCTAACACTAAGATGCAAATTAATTCCTAAGTGGCTTGTGGCACAGGTGTCACCACTTTTTAATCATCTGTCAGCATTTACAACTTCGGTGGACTTCAGAACCATTCCTTGCAGCTGACAACACACCCTCAGGAGGCCAATAGGCTCCTTTCCACCTGATGAGAAACTGGTTTTATTGAAGTGACTTGGGAAAGCCTGGGCATCAATCCTGCCTGAATGGTATTCCTTTTTTCCATCTCACTTCAAAGGCGGCTTTTTATTGAAGCCAAGTAACATGATTCCCAGCAGGAGATTTCTGATAAAGTTCAGGGTGGTCCTTCCAAAGTGGGCCCCATTTAATGCAAGGCTGAGTCTTTGTGACCCTGTTTTTCAATGGAACTCCCAGAGGGAGATAAGCCCCATTTCGACTAAGCATAAGCACTCAACAAATGCAAAATAAATATATAAAATGAACAGATAAAATCCAGATGTCATGATCTCCTCAAAAATCACTATATATAATAGGTTCAGAGTTTGTGATGCATGGCTTGTACTGCCTCACAACCGACATGGGGAGAGGGCTCCATCAGACCTGCAGTGACCAGGCCTGGCTGTCCTCTGGGGGAACAGAGGGGAGGGGAGTTGCCACCAGACTAGCTGGGTCTGCACTGGCAGCCCCCAGCCCCTAAGGAGACAAGGGGTTTGAACAGGCGACCCGGGTCACTGCCCCAGAAAGGAATGGCAGCAGAACTCAGACTGTATCAGATATTCGGTTCCAGGAGACAACCCCTAACCCCAACCCTTCAGAGACAGCACAGTACTATTTCCTGTGTAGTCCCCAGCCTTGCAGTGCTACCCAATCAATTCACCCAGGCCCAGAAATCAGACGCTGCTCTGCTAGGGAGGATGCAATGCCGCGTGTGCACAGGTGGACATGTTCTCACCTGTGCTCTGCACCCCACACCCGGACACAGATGCTCGCTCTCTCGTTACACAGCACACTGCTGATGCTGCGACCGTTCACTAGGACGAGATCCTGGGGACTCTCCCCGTTAATGCAAAACCTTCCCACAAGCAGTAAATCTTTTTTCCTTGGTGAGGGTAAAACACAAAGTTTTAGCACTAGAGTGAGCTTTGTAAACATTAAAAACAGTTCAAAGAGTGAAAACCTGGTAAGTTAAAATGACTTTTCCATAAAAGATACAATTAGTCTCTAACAGGGGGATAAAAACTACAGCATCACAGGGGCTCATTTAACTCAATCACCACAATAATCCTCACTATATCAAGAATCAGTTGAAAACCTTACATAATTAGAATTTTCCCCAACAGTTTCCGAAATGGCCGTTCGTGTGTATGACCCTGAGGCACAGATGCTACAACTCTTTGTGCCTCTGAAACTTCAGTGAGAGGGTACATCGTGGTGCAGATTCAAGTATTTTCAAATCCTAGACAGATCTATTCAGGACCACTCCAGAACTCTTCTCAGGAATTTGAAAATCAGCACATACCCCTAAAATAGAGGTGTGTCCCCACCTGTGGTCCATGATGCCAGCAAATAGGCAGGAGTTCAGGCTGGTGGAATGGACTGTGGCTTTTACCCAAGAAGGTAAAATGACAGAAAATCTGCAGCCCAGCCTCAACGTATTCAGGGTAGGTAGGGAACTGGAAAACAAGGTGGTCTCCACATTCCTGGAGGAGAATCTGGGATTCAGGGAGGTGATTCATTTGAGGAAGAATCAAGGGATTCCCAGCAGGGTAGGAAATAGTAACCCACCCTCGCAGGTCAGCAGTGCCATGGAGCCATCCTAAGGGGACATCAGCTTTTCCCATCCCCATAAAGCCCAGACCCAGCAAAGCTCAACCAGCACACC
The DNA here is from genome assembly GCF_048773025.1 of Camelus bactrianus. Taxonomy (NCBI): domain Eukaryota; kingdom Metazoa; phylum Chordata; class Mammalia; order Artiodactyla; family Camelidae; genus Camelus; species Camelus bactrianus. The sequence continues at coordinate 42,081 of NW_027413920.1, read as the reverse complement.
CATTGCCAAGACCCTTAGTGTCACACATGGCTTTCCAGGCTTGTGCTGGCGTCTCGAAGCCCCAGGCTTGGAAGACAAGGGGGAAGGGGGACCTCGGCAGCAACACTAAAGCTGGCCTGGGGCCCACTATGGGGGCTGCCCAGGAATTGCTCCTGACCCACTGTTCCAACCCTGTACCTTCATTCCTTGATTTTTTTCCCTCCTAGCAGCCCCCCTTTAATCCAAAGTCCTGACTTGTCACAAATATATATATGACATGGTGGCTCAGAGTCAGATGTGAAGCCTGTGCTCAGGGACAGTGAAGACCTAAAGTGGACACAGCAGCCAGTGATGCCAGCAGCTCCCACAGCCACCAAACTGGAGGATCCTGTGGCCCCCTCCTGCCCACCTCTGGCTGAACAGCTGGGTATGTGGGCCTCTCCTGCCCACACCTCCCAGCAGGGCCATTTGGAAAACCCTTTCCCAAAATGAACTTTTACCAAAGAGGACAAAATTCAACTTAATCACATGAAAATCTGACGTGATGAGGGAAAAAAAACTTGATTGAAAGGACGGGCATGAGGATAGAGGGAGGAGGACTTTGGCGCGTCCTCACGTGTCCAGGCGCTGGATCTCCGGGCGAGTGTCCACATCTCTGGACTCTGTGCGGGCGCGGATGTAGTCATTGGCGCTCTGCTGGCGGAGGCTGACTCTCCACTTCTGCACCGCCAGGAACGTGTTCACCGCGTACACCGCGGTTGCCAAGAAGCCAAATATCTACAAGAAACAGGCCCAGTTAGTCCTCAGGCACGTCAGCCCTCAGCTGGGTCACAACAGCTTACAGAGACCCCAGCTGTGGCCGCCTCTTCCAGCTGTAACCCCCACGCCCAGCCCCGCTCAGTGTTCAGCTGTCAGACCGTGGCCAAGTCTGTGGTCACCTGACCCACATAAAAGTAGCCTAAGGTCCCTTTCGAAGCATTCTGGATCCATAAGGGAAAAAAAAAATCACAAAAGGGCTTCTTTTACAGAACCTTCTTAACACTGCCCCAGGGAGAAAACACAATGTAGACAAAATACCATGTAGATGAAAACTCAGGGTTTCTTTCACGTGTGAGCCCCACATCAAGCCATAAGGCCTAACATTCCAAATCCCAGCCCCGGAGCCACCGTCTGCTATCCAGCTGCCTCTCACCTGGGCAGCTCTGGGTGGCAGCAGTGGAGTTTTAATAATTTAATAATGATCCATGAGTCTCCTGAGTGACACCTGGGAGAGCAGCTAGTTTAGTATTTTTATAAACCTGTTAACCACCTCCCTTCCATTACAAAAGTGCTATATATTCTTTGTAAATACAGAACAACATGAAATGAAGAGCAGAGAGCGAAAGTCTTACATTATCTGGTTCCCACCCACCACGGCATTCCACTGACTGCTGCCTGGTGTCAAGACTGCGTCTTCCTCATTAACAGCCACACTGGCAGGGAAGGCCCTTAAAAGCAGCACCACTAACAGACATCCAGGGCTCTGCTGGAAAGAGACTAACGCAGAGGTTCTCAAACCTGAGTGTGCATCTGAAGACTTGTGAAAACACATTTCTGATTCAGCAGCTCTGAGGGAGCCTGAGAAAGGCATTCAAACAAGTTTCCAGATAATGCTCAGGCTGACGTTTCGGGGATCACACTTTGAAAATCACAGCACTGGGAACTGGGACCTCCGTTGGCCCAATGACAACATCGTTGGGCACATGCCAGAGGACAGTCAAGCAAGTCACAAAAAGTGGACAAATCAGCCCTGCTTTAACCTTTTGAGTTCACTCACCACGGCAGCAATTTCTGCTCCGGTTTTGTGGTTTAAAGCAGCCAGTACAATTGAAGCAATAAAGAAAAAGAAAGTGCTGAGTCCAGTGTTGACCAAATCCTAAAGAAAAAGATAAAACAAAATCACTTGAAAAGAATTATTTCATGCTTTGCCCTAAAGGTAACTGAAGAACTTTCTAAATAAAAAGCACAATACCCAGCCTCTCTGATGGCTCCATACTTTAGTCTTGATGGCCCAGGGACAGGTATTGGTCACAGAGAGGAAGGCAAAGATTATAACAGTTAAGGATCCTATTTGATAAACCAACACAGCAAAATCCACATTTTAACCAACCATGTCATGCCACCATTTCTTAATGACCTATTACAGAAACCAAACTGCTAACCCACAAAGACATGCACACTAATTACCACTTAGAGTTCTATTGTCATCTTTTCAAAACACATTCAGATCATCTTGGCATGAATAAAAATGGACTGGAACTGGCAAAATCCCCTCATTCATTCGTGGCACGTCAAGCGCACTATTTTCAGACCTAGAGAACACACTTAGCCAGGCCTCATCCTCTTTTTTGTGCAGGGTCTTTCAAGTCTCCATGTTGCTAAAGCCTTGGGAATTTCCCCTAAGCTTCTTACAAAGCAAATCAGGTTACAAATTCAATGCTTCAGAGATTTAACTCCTGTCTTACTTGTCGAGAGGAAAATAGCATAATGATTAAGAGTCACAGTCAGATGAGGGTCTTAATCAACCATGACCTTGGACAAGCCACTTTGCTTCCCTGTGTCTTATGTGGACATAGTACCCTCTCCTACGGGAGCTATTTTAAGGATTAGGTGAAACTACGCACATGAAGAGCCGAGCATGGTGCCTGGCCCACGTTTAGGGATCCCTGCACACTTACTGTTACTTCTGATATTACTACTCTGGCATTACGCTCCGACAGCCCAGGCTATACCAGACTGCCTCTATAATCTCTACAGGGGAAGAAAATCCAGGCAAAATCGTAAACTGCCTAAGTGCCAGGCTGACTGTACCACTGACACCAGTGGGTCCTCCTGGCTGGCCTGGCTTCAAGGTCCATCTCCTCTTTAAAGATGCAAAAAGGCAACATTCACATCATGAAAGTACTGAGCCTGTGCCACAGGACCCCCACACTCCTGGCCAATGCTTCTGATTACAAACTCTGTTCAGAAATATCTGCCAGCAGGACAGTTTCCAGCAGTGACCAGCGTGAAGCCAGGGCAAAGTCTTCACAGATTCAAACAAGTGTTTAGTTACCCCCCCATTAAGGTGTAAGGTGCTATAGGGATAAAGAAAAATATAAAATGTAGTTTCCAAATCAAAGACTATTCAGAAACAGGGGAAATGTTTTATGTTACAGTGCTAAGGACAAACATCAAACAAAATAGTATGTAAATTAATGGTGACTATGTAAAAATATAAGTGTGGTAAAAGGCAAATAAGGATAAAAGGTTTTGAAGAGTTTATGTTATTTGTCGATATGAATTCCACATTTAGAAATTCATCTTAAATGGCAAACTAGCAAAAAAAGCTCTAAGCATAAGGATGTTCACCAGATTATTTAAAAAGCAAAAAACTGAAAGCAAACAAAATGCTTAAGAATAGGGGACTTGTTAAATAAAATGGTATTTCCATAATGGAACACTATGCAGCCATTAAAAATAATGATACAGTCGCATATTTAACATGGAAGATATTCAAGATAGTTTAAATGGAAAAGCATGACTTTAATGGTTCCATTTTTTCTCCACTCACATATCACAACATACATGCAGATGTGAAAGACAGTCTAGAGAAAACAGTCTAGAAGATTACACTCCCATATTACATGTGGTATCTCTGGATGGATTGTATCACATATGATTTCTTAACAGCTTTACTGAGACACAATTCACATCCCATGTAATACACCCAATTAAAGTATACAACTCAATCACCACAGTGTAATTTTAGAACATTTTTAGCACTCTGAAAAGAAACCTCACACTCATTAACAGTTAATTCTTCATCTTTCCCTCTAATCCTAGGCAATGACCAATCTGCTTTCTGTCTCTATGGATTTGTCTATTCTGGACACTTCATACAAATATAATCATTATGTGATCTTTCGTGACTGGCTTCTTCCACTTAGTGTAACAGTTCTAAAGTTCCTTCATGTTGTAGCATATATCAGTACCTCACTCCTTTTAGTTACTGAATAATATTCCGTTGTATAGGTAAACCACATTTTATCTTTTAATCAGTTTCTGGACATTTTGGTTGTTTCCACTTTTTGGGTATTGTGAATAATGCTACTATGAACTTACAAGCTTTCATGTAAACATATGTTTTCACTTCTCTTGGGTCATCACATGATTTTACTTCTTTTTCTCCTTTATTATCTGAATCTTCCTATCTTCCTGAGTTTTCCTATAACAATTATTACTTGCACAGTTTAAAAGGCTTAAAATTGAAACACTGCAAAAGTTAGTCAGCATCAACTGCTTGAGTTCCTTGGCCATGAAACCACATCTTGCAGATTCCCCTTCACATTCAGGAGCACACATAGGCATGCCCTCAGATGTGAATTTTGAGGGTGTTTAGTCGATACTGGCTTAATTTTTTAAATGCTTTTCATGGGACATGTACTTACCAGCCACACGCTTCTTAGTTTGTCATAGTTGCCCCCACCCCTGCAGTCCCACACCCAGCCACTTTATGTTCCCTGTCTGGCCCCCAGAATAGCCAAGGCTGCAGCCCCTCCTGACGCCAGGAGATGAGGAGGAAGGGCACCCTCACACACACATGCTTTTGGGTCTCTCCAGTAACATGCCAATAAGCACAGGTGTGAGCCAAGTAACTCCAGTAGCAGATCAGCAGGATCTGGCCTGGGGGCGCTAACTCGAGGCCTACTGGCCACGTCTGGCTCACAGATAGGTCTGACTCGTACAGTCTTCAAAACAAATTTGAATAAGCCAATGTTTAAACACCAGAAGACTGCACATTAAAATATCTCTTAAAAAGAAAAAATAAACATCTTTTAGTTACTCTTGAAAAAATGTTCTGAAGTCCCACGAAGTAATAACGCAATAGGCTAGGACTGAGCAGGAGAACCACCTGAGCCCCAGCCCACCTTCTCACGTGCCCAGTTCCATCACATGCCCGGAGTCTATGACCCCATGACCCTGCTCCAGGCCCAGAGGATGGGCCGTCCAACAACGTGCCCCACCCTTCAGACTCTGCGACCTGCTAGCACCTTTCTACTCATCCTTCAAGGTCCAAATGGAACCTGGTGTTTTCTCTGAACTTCCCTGACTGATCTGCTCTAGGCCCACAGCCCCAAGGAATCCACCACCTCCTTGCCCACGTTCTCCCAGGCCTCCCTCACACAAAACTGGATCATGCTGAGCACACACGCCACGGGAGCGCAGCTGGCATCTACCCACCCAGGGCTTTCAGTTCCCAAAACCTGGCCCAAAGCAGGTGTTCAATACATGTTTGCGGAACTGACCACAGTTGAGGCATCTTTGAACAGGTTCCGGGCTGGGTTGCCACTGCGATCTCTCTGAAACCACTGGGTTCCATGGCTGGCTCAAGTCTCAGCTCCACACGCAGATGAGAGAGGAAGTTTACAACCACTCGGTCCATACTGTGCACTCACTTGCGCTAAAATGGCCCCAGTATCAAAGGGGTGATACAGTACTGACTGTAGGCGCAGCTACCATTTACAGATGGCCCACTGTGCCAACCATATTTATGAAACTTCCCATGTCTCACTGAATCCTAACCTAATTATGATCCAAAATACCTGTAGTGTGGAACATGTTATTCCGTTTGTCTTTACAGACGAGGAAACTGAGTCCCAGAAAGGATGAGTGTGACGTAATGAAAAATATCTTTTTGTCCAGATTCCTTGGAATTTCCTGAGTGACAGGAGTATCTTTTATCATTCATAACGAACCCCTTTCAACTGTCCCTGAGTTTATGCTAATGAGGTGACTCTCTGGAACCTCTAGATAGTTTCAGGATGGGGACTGGTTATCAGAAAAACCAACCAGGTGATTAGAAGGTTGGAACTTTCAGTCCCAGTGTCCCAACCTCCAGGGAGGGGAGAAGGGCAGGAGATTGAGTTCAACCTCCAAATGGTTGATGATTTTAATCCATCATGCCTACTGAATGAAATCTCCATAAAATCCTGAATGACAGGGTTCAGGGAGCTTCCATGTGCCAGAAGGATGTTGCCCCCTAACTTTATGGAGACAGACTCCTCTGGACCCTCCTTCTCCATCTCTCCCATTTGACTGTTCCTGAATTGTATCCTTAATAACAAGCCGGAAATCATAAGTAAAGCACTTTTCTGAGTTCTGTAAGTTGTTCTAGAGAATTATTGAGCTCCCAAATTTGCAGTTGCAGGCAGAAGTGCAAGACACCTGGGACCCCATCTGTGGCTGGTGCCTGAGTGGGGGCAGTCTCATGGAACTGAGACCTTAACCTGTGGGGTCCACCCTGACTCTGAGTCAGTGTCAGAACTGAAGTTAATTGTTGGATATCCAGTTGGTCTTGGAGAACTGCTCAGTGCGGAAAAACTACATGAATTTGATGTCAATAAAAAAAAAAACACACACACACACATATTTTGTGTCATAAGTGGTATCAGAAAACCCCACACAATGAGTCATGGCCAAGGCCTCAGGACTCTGCAAGTGGCCTTTCTGGGTGACTCCAGACTGTTCTCAACTCACCACAGAAGCCAGCCTGGGTTCTCTGATAGGGAGACACATGTAGGAGGAGCAGGGGCCACAAAAGCCACTAAGAAGAAACACCAAAGAGGAAGAAGAAAAACTAGGAGATTATGGAATCATCAGAGGCAAGAGGAGACAGTACAGCAGGAAGGACTGAACACATTCCAGGGCAGATACTGCCAAAGCGGGGCAGGGGTGCTGGGAAATAACCAGAGGATCCAACAGCACAGAGGCCCTCAGTGATCGTGACCAGAGGACTTTCAAGGACATAAAGTGAGCAGAGTAGGTGGGGGAGGGGGAAGAGGCAGTTGCTGTATTGGAGAAAGACATGTGGGAGGCTTTCGGGATGCTGACACTATCCTATCTCTTGACCCAGTTGTTGGCTTACACAACCTTTTATTGTTCTTCACTAAATACATTTACTTTTAGGAATTTTTCTGATTATGCTGTACTTGACAATAAAAGCTGAGAAAAGAGAGATCAGGAAGCAGGGATGGAAAGAAGGCATGCACAGACCTCTCCCCTCTTCACAAAGTTTGGCTGAGCTTACAGGGCTTGATGCGCTCTGAGTGGGAGCCCCCGGTGGTCAGTGGTGGGAAGAGAGGGATGAAGTTGGGGACAAGGCCAGTGGTACCGCCGGAGGTAAATACAGGTGGAACACACAGCTGTGTGAGCTCCCAATATACAAAGAAAGACAAGTATCACAGAGTAAGTCCCATAGATTTATTTTTTTTAAAAAAAGCTGACATTGACACAATCTTTCTGATTGCATCAAATTATGCTGGTATAAAAATATATACTTTTCATTGTCCTCCTTATTTAACATTTTTCATGCATATGTGAGTCAACCTAGCTCCTAAAATGACCATTTTTCTAAAACTATACCAACCACACCCTATTTCACTCATCAGCGGGCTCTGTTGAAGTCAAGCGTACTCCCACCACCTTGTTAGAAAAGCAACCCCTGACACCAACCCTCTGGAGAGACTTGATGAGCTGTGTCCAGCCCTAAGAACTCACTTTTGCTCCCCTCCCAGAGAAGAGATGACCTGCGCTCCCATCAGTAAGTACCATCTCCTCAAGTTCACATAACTCACATACTCTTTTGCTGGATAAGCAGACAGCTTCATCTGCTCTAAAAGAATGGAAATTCCGCAAAGGACAGAAAGTGTTCTCAAGTGACCACATCAGCACCCGGCCATCTGCCCCAACCAATAACATCCTGGAGTACAGGAGGGATATTAACTTCCCAGTGAAAAAGATGCACTTCATTGTGACCCAAATAATGTGGTTGTCAGCCAGCAGAAAGGCTTTCATGATTAAAGTAGAAAAATCAGAATTTCAGAAAGCTCACTAAATAAGTATTTCTGGAGGTAAAGGCCAGTATGAATTAGTTAGAAATCTGAATTATGAAGTCTTTTTTGTTGTGGTGGTGGTAGTGGTGATCTGTGATCAGTGAAGTATAGCTGATTTAAAACATTAGTTTCAGACGTAAGGCACAGTGGTTCAGTATTTTTGCAGATTATACTCCATTACAAGTCATTACAAGATAATAGATATAATTCCCTGTGCTATAAAATATAGCAAAGTAGGAAGTCTTTTAACAGATTTATGGCTGTCAAATAAGTAGATAAGACAGAATCAAGGGAGTGAAGCCAAATCTGGTGGAAGTCTACAGGAGAATGATGTGGTTGACAGACAACATGGTAAAGTTAATATTTCTCATACTGGCAGGTTTGGTGCCTTTATACACATTGTCTCATTTTATTCTTAAAACAACCCTGTAAGAAAAATATTACTGTCTCCACTTTACCAACGTGAGGCTCTAAATGACTTGCCTAGGGTCACACACAGCTCTTAAGAGCCACCTTGGACATAAACGCAGACAGGTCCACCTGATGACTCAAAGCCCCTGGATCTTAACCTTCCCAACAGCTGCTTCTATGTCAAATAGGTCCTCCGGTATGGTTTCATTCACAGCAGCCCAGGCCCTCCCTCAACAACTATTTACTTAGGCCTTAGAAACACCAGGGATCTGGGTTACCAATGAACCTTGCCCCATGGCAGTGACCTTGCCCCCATGGAGCCTGAATTTTGGTTGGGGGAGGTTTGTGAGTCTCTCTTGCATTACCTGTTCACTACAGTATCAATTCAGATCACAATTCTATAAGCATTTTCTTATGGAGAACACAGGCTTCATCTTAAAGAGTTGAGACATTAAAACCTGTCACAAAAACTGTGACAAATGCCTCCAGTAGCTTGAGGTTTTAGAGCTTTCTTCTCAGTTTCTAATGCTGGGATAAAACCAGCTGAATTTGCAGCTGACAACTTTTCTAGTCCAGGTCTCCTTTGATTTTTCCTCCTAGAAGAGTCTCAACAACACAGACAGCATTCTGTCAGGAAGACCCTCTCCTCTTGACTCCCTCACGGGAACACAGGGGAGTGGCTCTGCCAGACAAGGTGCCTGCCCAGGCCTCCTGCACTCGAGCTCACTTCTAGTGCTGCACACACCCAGCCCCGGTCAACAAGAGAGGAGCTTGTGCAAGGGCAGGTGGTCTCAGCCCTGTCCCCACCCTCTGCCCCCTACAGGCACAGAAGAGGCGGTGATAGTGCTTGCCTTTGTCTGCAAGACTGATTCCCTTTGAACTACTGCTCCTGCTTGTTCCCAAAGAAATATCAAGAAAACCAAGTGCTACTTAGTTTCCTTTCTCATTTAGCACCGTAAGGACAAGTAAAAGGGGCCTGGGAGTGTCCAGCCCTGAGCTTCCCATGCCAGTCAGAGGGTGAGGTTGTCAAAGACCCAAGACAACGGAAAGAAGAGTACTCGTTTCCTCAAGGTTCTCTGATCAAATCACCAGACCCTCCAGGTCTTCCCAGCTGCTCTGAATTTAATAATATTTCTAGGTTTCACAAGTTAATGGCAGTTTCATTCATATTTTCAATTCTTCCTGTGTCAATACTTTTGTAAATGGCTTTTGGGTCTAGTGTGAAAAATATGCAAGTGTATTAATTCCATTTTCTCTTTCCCATATTCTGTAAATATCGACATCACCAATCTTCTCAGAGAATCCCAAAACTGAATAACTTTAAAGAGGTCAAAATAATTGTTATGACATTCCTGACATTAGTGAAGATTCAATTTATTTTGTAGTAGTTTTATTCAACCTAGTAAGGAAATTTAAAATTTCACAGTTGCATTACAATGGAATATTTAAGTATCAAAATGCACTGGAACCAAACACAACATGGAGCGATTCCAACTTTCCCTGGGAGCCATAGCATCCGATCTCTTCCCAGTCAGAGAGCGGTGACGTCTACTCACTGTCAGGTTCCAGTTGATCTGAGGGATCCTCATGTGAAGGTTGAGACTGAACAGAATCAGCAAGACTCCGGTCACCACAAACGCACTGCAGCTCACAAACTCAAAAAAGTAGAGGCCTTCACACGGGGAGCACTCCATGATGGTCTCTATGCAGATAAACGCAATCAGGGCCAAAATCTAGGAAGAAAATTGCAAACACACATGTACGTGTATGATGAGTACACATCCGTGGACACATGTGTCTGCCACGTTTAAATAAAACTCCACCACCACCACCACATACAGCCACAGAGTTTTCCCCAGGGGATGGCAGTACCACGGTCAGGAACGTGACCAGAGTTGATTCTTATGTAAGAACAGGTATAGAGGCCTTACTGGAAGGATCAAATTCCTAATGTGAACAACCAAGCCCCACCATTGGCCGCTGACACCAGTCTGGGGCCACGCAGCTCCTTGTGAGGAAGCAGAAAGGAACATGCCCGAGATGTAGTTCTACCCCCGCCGCTAGTAAGTGGGCACTGCTTCCACACATTTCATTTATAGTCTCCACCACAATGATGTTGAACATTAAGGGAGAGGGGGCCTAATGGTGTCCATTTTACACCATCTGCAACTAACTCAGTGTTTTCAGCTGAGATCACACAGGCTGAGACCCCTGATGGCTTTAGAAGGATTCATTTAATCCCCCTTCCCCCATTTAGAAGTCCCACCTAAAAATGAGGCCCATCTACTTAATTTATGAGCTATGCTTTTTAAAAGTTTATCATTGGACTTGATCACAAAGAGATGGGCTGGTAGTTCATAAAGACATTTTAAATCCACCAACAACAGAATCAATTTCTTTCTAAAGTACCAAAGTAACAGTCTGGCAATATGCACCAAGAGATCAGAGATCATGAAGGCAAACAGGTATCAGTGGAAATCACCAGGTGAGCTTTTAAAGCAGGAGAAGGCCCAAGGGCTGAGTTAATGGCCCTGTGATCAAGGAAAGGCCAGTGGTCTCACACCTAAGACCACCCCAGTCTTGGGCTCCTGTACCTCACTTCTGTAACTGAGCACCTCGCCGCCGCCCACATGTCAAGCCTGTGCCAGGGCTTCCAGGTCGGCCCCCACCTCCAAGGTCAAGGAAGCAAAGGCAGGCAGGCAGCTCTGAGGTCCCAGATTTGTCTCCAGGGCCAGCCACATCAGCATCAGGGAGCTTGTTAGAAATGTAGAATCTCTGCCCCTCCTCCTTGATCTACAAAGTCAGAATCTACTTTTCGGACAGGATCCGCAGATGACTGAAGTGTGGGAAGCACAGGAGGCACGGCCTGTTCCGGGGCCCTTCTCGGCCTACCGGAGCCCCACCTGTGCTTTTCAGTCCAGTGCTCAGCTCACCTCCTCCCCATACCCTCCCTGACTGTGCCTCTCCTGCCAGATGCCATTAGACTCCACCCTCTCCCAGGGAAGCCTGCTCATCCGTGGTTTCATTCCACCTTTTGTACTTGCCACTGAACCTCTGCTGCCTGAGCTTTTTGAGGACAGGGGCTTCTCCACTCCCAAAGCACCAGGCACACTAAGCTGCACAAAGCCAGCAAATCGGTGTTCAGGGAGCATCTATAAACCCACCCCCAACAATTCCTGACAGACTAGTCAGTCTCCACATGAAAAGAAGGGAGGCTCTGCTTTTTCCACAGTCGATACTTCCATGTGGTGACCATAAAAGACGCCTTTCCTAACAGTATGTGGTCCTTTTATACTTCTACTCAAAGTCAACACGTTAAAAATGTGGGTTTTAAGCACACACTTTGTGTTTCTCCTAATGGCTCTCCTTATAATTCTCTATAGAACCAGAGACTTTAATTCTCCATCTGAATTACATGCCTGACTTGCAATCAATTCACAAAGAAATAGTTCATATAAGGGAAACTCCTAAACTTTTTTTTTACCCCTGTAATTGGATCTAGTAATCTTGGGCAAGAAATAACACACTGTACTGATGAGTTACAAATGTTTCTGGTATGCTAACTTCAACCATATTTGTGTGGGAAGGTAACACCTACAGTCTTAAATATTAAAATAAAAATGGTCTCAAGAACATGTAAATGTAACAGACCATTCAATACAGCCATGAACAAAACAGAAGTCCCTGCTCTCTAGCTCATATGCTAGTGACGGAGAAGTTTTTAAAAATTAAATAATATAGCATGTTTGACAGTGATAAGCACAAAGGAGAAAAATCAAAGCAGTGAAGAAGAAAGAAATGTAACTAGGGCAAGGGTGTCTGAAATCTCAGGCAGAGTGTCCACGGGAGGCCTCTCTGAGAAGGTTCTAGATTTATTACAAAGTTTGTTACAGTTTATTATGATGGATGTTAAAGGATACAACTAAGAGCCAGATGAAGAGATACACAGGGCAAGGTCCAGAAGGGTATCAAACACAAGAATTTCTGTCCCCCTGGAGTCTGGAGCACCCCCTCCTCCCAGCACCTGGATGCGCTTTGGTTCACCAACCTAGAAGATCAACTCTCGGGTTCAAGAGTTTTTATAGAGCTTAATCTGTAGCCTCCTCCCCTTTCCAGAGGTCAGTAAGTGGAGCTGAAAGTTCCACCCTCTAATCAGGTGTTTGTTTGTTCCCCTGACAACCAGCCCTCATCTTTGGTGCTTTCCAAAAGTCATCTCATTACCACACTCAGGTATGGCTGCAATGGTTTGTTATGAGTATCAAAAGAAAAAACATCAAACACCTCTTATCACTTAGGAAATTCTAAGGGTTTTAGGAGCTCTGTGCCAGAAATGGAATGAAGACCAAATATATTTCCTCCTTATTATAAGTCACAGTATCACAAGTATTCCCATGTAGAGAGATACAGATACATAAACACATACACACAACTATACACATAGAATAATTTAATCAACCCCTACTGATAGGTATTTAGGTGGTTTCTAATAGTCTAATAAGCAGTACACTTTTTTAAAATTGAGGTACGGTTTGTGTAAAATATTATGTTTCAACTGTACCTCAGTGATTCACAATTTTTAAAGGTTATACCCCACTTATAATATATTGGGAAAAATTCACCACATTGTACAATACATCCTTGTAGCTTATATTATACCTAATAGTTTGCACCTCTTAACCCCTTAACCTTATATTGCTCCTCCCTGCTTCTTTCTCCCTACTGGTAACCACTAGTTTGTTCTCTACATCTGTGAGTCTGTTTTTTGTTGAATTTACTAGTTTATTTTTTTAGATTCCACATGTAAGTGATATACAATATCTGTCTCTGACTTATTTCAGTTAGCATAATATCCTCCAAGCCCATGCATGTTGTTACAAATGGCAAAATTTCATCCTTTTTATGGCTGAGTAATGTTCCATTGTATATATACACCACATCTTCTTTATCCAGTCATCCGCTGATGGACATTTAGGTCGCTTCCATATCTTGGCAACTATGAATAATGCTACTATGAACATTGAGGTGCATGTATCTTTCCAAATTAGTGTTTTAGCTTTAGTCAGATATATATCCAGAAGGGGAATTGCTGGATCATATGGTAGTTCTATTTTTAGTTTTCTGAGAAACCTCCATACTGTTTTCCATAGTGGCTGCATCAACTTACATCTCCACCAACAGTGTACTAGGGTTCCCTTTTCTCCACATCCTCACCAACATTTGTTATTTGTGGTCTTTTTGATGATAGCCAGTCTGACAGGTGTGAGGTGATAGCTCATGGTGGTTTCAATTTGCATTTCTCTGACGATGATGTTGTGCATTTTTTTCATGTGCCTGTTGGCCACCTGTTTGTGTTCTTTGGAAAAATATCTATTCAGGTCTTCTACTCATTTCTTAATTGGGTTGTTTGGGTTTTCTTTTTGTTTGGGTTTTTTTTAACACCTTTATTATGGTATGATTCCTGTACAATAAACTACACATATTTCTTTTTGGGTTTTCTTGATGTTAAGGTGTATGAGCTGTTTGTATTGTTGGATATTAAGCCCTTATCAGTCACATCATTTGCAAATATCTTCTCCCATTCAGTACATTGTCTTTTTGTTTTGCTGATGGCTTCCTTTGCTGTGCAAAAAGCTTTTAAATAAGTTTAATTAGGTCCCATTTGCTTATTTTTGCTTTTATTTCTTTTGCTTTTGGAGACAGATCCTAAAAAATATTGCTACAATTTATGTCAAAGAATGTTCCATCTACGTTTTCTTTCTCCTGATTTCATGGTTTCTCATCTTACATTTAGGTCTTTAATCCATTTTGAGTTTATTTCTGTATACGGTGTCAGACTGTTTTACTTTCATTCTTCTACATGCAGCTGTCCAATTTTCCCAGCATCACTTGCTGAAGAGACCATCTTTTCTCCATTGTATATTCTTGCTCCCTTTGTGGTAGATTAATTGACCACCAAGTTCTAGTAAGCAGTATATGTTTTTTGCCTGCCCTTTGGCACAGCAAATGTCAAATTTCCTCCAGCACAGTGAAATCTAACCATCATCGCTACAGTAAAACTTACCAATTGGCCAACAGGACGAAAATAGGGACTGAAAGTTATACTGGGAGACAACAACTTCAAAGCAACTGAAGAGTCACAAGTAATTCAACTTAAAACAATTTTGCAGTAGACAATATCACACGTGAAACTGTACAGAGATGTTCAAGAAGATGCAAATATGGAACAGCTGCTGTAGTTGCTAATCAGGACATCACAAGTGCGTCCTTGGAGGAAGCCCTTTCCATGCAGCACCTACCAACTGACCAGGAGTAAATATTTTTATAGTTGATAAATTGACATTAAAAGGTTGTCAGATTTCTATAACTGCAGCTAATTATGACTGGCAACATGAAAAAAGGAAGCAGGGGAGGGAGCGGTGGAGGGGAACGGCTGGCTGATTAAGTTACCATAAAACTTTTTAAGACTTCACAAAACTCCACGTTAGTGCTGGTGGGAGTGTAAACCATCAGGACCCTTCTGGAAGGCTGTGGGAGTAACAGCACAGCTCACAATACACCCTGTTCTCCTCCCTCCAGGCACGCTGTAGGATTAAAGATTTGTGCTTAGAGAGTTTCCCAAAGCAGATTTCTTCTCAAAATGATGAAACTTTTGTTCCAACTGCCCATCTATCACAATTCCTTTTGCCAGGTGGTGGTGCAATAACAATGGACATTTTGGGGATTTGGCTAATTGGAAGTTGAGTGAGAGAGACGCTGAATTTGAGTTTAGCTGTCACATCCATGTCCAGCTATTGTAGCCTTCCCACCGTAGGAACGGCTTCCGGATACACTCTGATCTGACATCAAGATGAAGAAACAGGCCCTAAAATTCACAGGATAAATGTGTCCCACAGTGTCAAAGTGTGTGGGCGGTGAAGGAGAAACGGGGTTTGAAGCATATGGAGCCAGAAGCTAGAATTCTTTAGGAGAATTCTTCAGATCATCAAATGCCTAAAACTATAAGCAGACAATTCTGTTTTCATCAAGTGCTTAAATGGAAGTTGTGCCCTATCAGGAACATATCCAATAATGCAGAGTATGCAACTATAAACACACTATACATTTCTTCCCTTTTGGGTGGGAATCAAATAAAACAGAATTTATCAGAATTCTGGGGTTTATAGAGCAGAAACCTATAAGAGCAAGTACATATGTGTGGGTGGTGTTATAATTTATGCATCCCAGTGTATCAGATCACATCATAGTGTATCTAACAAATCTTGAACTGAAAGTCTGACAGTCCCAAATAAAATGGCACACAAAGTTGCCTCCAATGCATTGAAACAGGCTGAAGAAACGAACGTTCCAGTGACAACCTCCTAACACATACTCATCAGTAAGTGGATGTATGTAGCATACTGATTGTATAATGACATCGCTCATGACAATGGAGTGGCAAGCTAACACTCAAACTGTTCTGATGTATCCCTAAATTTCAGATCGATTTTGTATACTTTTTCAGAATTAACTGATCATACTAAAATTCAAATACTATCTTAGTGGAGGCCAAAGCAAAAACAAAGAAAACACTTTTAAAAGTCATAATTTCTAAATACTCACTATTGTACCTAGTTTTATATTTTTTATTTTATATCTTTTTCTTTAAAATGGGCCTCTAAAATTGTATGAATCTCAAGCTTCTCAAAAGCTGAATCTGCAGTGAAAAGTGAGTGGACAAGGTATCCGTGACTTCTGGCAGCAGCTTTGAGGAACCGTGGGCAACTTCACTAGGCTCCCTCCCCCGCCACAGCAGCCACCAATGTTCCTGGCAGGAGTGGCCTCTGAGTAAGGCTGATGGGTTTCCCATTGACCTGAGATGAGTGTGTAACCTGGGGGAGAAGGAAACTTCCCTTGTGTTAGGCCACTGAGATTTTAGGTTTGTTACTACAGCATAACCCAACTCACGCTGACTAGAAGGGGCACCTGGGCATCATGTTACATTTGCAAACACATCCTGGGTATTTAGAACAAAACTGCAAAATTTTACAGGATGAATGCCTTACCACCCTATTCACTCTTAAAGACACCAGATCCAAATGGTTTTACAGACCAATTCTTAACAGACTGTCAAGGGAAAGATGTTGAGTATGTTATTTAAGCTCTTTTAAAGCAAAGAAAAGCATATAATATTTGGGATTTCAGGGACCATCTATGTGGTAGAACTGTGGATAGATCTTTTTTTTAACTCAGGCTTCTATTATTTTCCAAAACTTCAACAATGACTGTGTATGTTTTTATTTTTAAAATGAAGTATTTTATGTATAAACACTTTGGGGAGATATCGAGTTTTATTATGAGTTAAATGTTAGTGACCTCTAAGAATCAACCCTTATTTGTTTTGAAACCATTCACAAATACTTTTAAATGATATTAAAAACGTTAATAGAAAATGAGAGTCATTCTGCAAGTCCATGTCAGTCCCATTTCTTTTTCTGAAGAGGTCATCATCTCTAAAGCCTCTTTGATCACATACCAGCCTGTTTCTGGGCCACCACTGCACTGTCAGAGCAGGGAGTGGGCACAGAACAGCCTCATAGATGGCACATAAGAAAAAGGCCAGCCCTATTCTCACCAATGGGATGGCCAGGACCCCACTCCCCAACCCAGAAGGAAGAGTGTCCTGAATATCTAGGAAGGCATCTTAGAAGACTAGACAAAATCCTAATCTTCCAAGATCACCAAGGATGTAATGAAGTTCATTCAAAAAGACCTCTACAAGCAAAAATCATAGCATTTAAAAACAATTTCCAGAAGCCTTAAAAACCACCAGGTGCAAAAATGACTCTCCATGTCTATGACAGTGTGAATCTGTGGTGGCTCCTGTGTAGCCAGACAACCTCTTCAGTGACCCTGACTGTTCGGTGGCACCTGGGGGCTTGCTGTGCTTAGGTTTCCCTTCCAAGCCAGCCAACACACCCCATCATACACACAAAGACAGGTAACTAACCAGGTCCCAGGGGCTCAGTGCCCAGGGAGGTGTTGAGGTTTGGAAGGCAGAGGGTCACTGAGGGTGTGGGCAGCAACAGAGGCTTTAGAAGGCTTCCTAGAGAGCACTGGACTCAGTGATATTAGAGAAGCAGCAGGAGAGGGAAGTCTGTGTGCGGTAGTGCCTAGTGTTTAAACTGAGGTGGAGGGTACAGACAGAACCTGGTCCCTCACCCAAGTACCTCTGTTTTGGTGGTTCCTCAACTTTTCTGACCAAAGAACAGAATACCTGTTAATAGTCTCCTGAACCAATGCACCAGGAAGCACAGTTTGCAAATCATTAGTCTGGTTTATACATTGAGAAAATATTTCTGTTGCATTCTTTAAAAAAAAAAATTTTTTTTAAGTTTGAAAACTACTACTGGCAGTCTGACCCTTCCAGTAACAGAGAAGCAGCCCTGAATTCACACAGTGTGCTTGGCTGTGGCCCCACAGCCACCAGGCTCTGGGTTTTCTCATGCTAAGCCCCATGCCAGTTCCATCGTAACTACATCCCTCCAGATCTGGGACACATCAGTCTATTAACAGTTCTGAAACGCTTCACAGTAAAAAACCTGTTTACCTTTATTTGATACATGGATCATGTTACCTAAACACAGAAATTTAATTTTTTCCTCAGCACACCTATTAACACTACACAGCAGTGTTTATAGGAAAACAAGTTTGGGAAACACAAAAAGCACGTCTGGTCAGTATTCAATTTTGTCAGGTCATGCACAATTTAAGTGCACAGAGTAAAACACAGAAGCTCATTTACTCAGCAGAGTAGCAACTACTAAGGACCCTGTTAACCGGGTGATGTGTGTGCATATGTGTACATGCGTGCGCGCACACACACACACACACACACACAGAGCAGGGTCCAAAGTACCATCCAAATTAGACCAAGCTCTAATCAACACTGGCACGTTCAAAATTAAAATGTCTCTCTTCCCATCAATACTGAAAAAATATCTGAAGGATGAGACATGGCTTGTATTTAGTCACAAAGGTCCAACAGGCAAGTTGTTAAAAAGCTTCTGCTGGAAGACCCCACGATGTGCAGAAGAGAGAACCCTGAGAGGGCAGTAGAGGGGCAAGGCCATGTCTACACTTCAGAAAAGCAGAGCCATTCTCATCACTCACAGTGGATGCTAGGATGGGATCCCAGAGCCAGAACTGCAGAAGGAGCACAAGAGGCCTTTCCCCTCCATCTTTCGGAGTCCTGAGGCCAGGGAACTGAAGCTGCTCTGTACATGACCATGTTTGTTGCACAGCAGACCACCAGAAGACACGTGGTGTGGTCTGTAAAGGGTCCCAAATAGCTAGTAGTGCAGTGCCGAGCACCTCAGACTGACAGTGGCTCGCATTTAGGCAGCATCAATAATGTAATAAGGACGCTCTCAGTGCTGGGCACAGTCCGTTTATTATCCCTGATACTCAAGCCCACCCAGGAAGCAGGTGGCATCTCCACTGTGTGGCCTGGAAGGTCTGTCCCAGGCCCCAACGCTAGTTCCTCCACATACCTTGTTCTCCTCATTCTCCACATACCAGATGCCTAACATTTGACTAATCCAGGGTCTAGACCCTCGCCATACTCTTAACCATGAGAAAAAGCATCAGTGTATAATTTCTCTTCAAAGAACACCAGTAGGAGACCCAGGGAGCCAGTGCCATGAGCACACAACTTGATTACTCAAAGGGATCTAACTACAGTAACATCTCAGTTTTTCTAAGAAAAATAATCTGTGAGTTGCTCTGCTCAAGGGAGGCCATCCCATGAGAAAGGCAGATTTAAAATATTACCCTCCTCTCTACTGAGACAATAGAGCAATGAGCAAATATTTTTTTGGTTCTGAAACAAAAGAGCTAATTGCAGGCGTGCAGGCGTAAATCATTTAACTGGCAATTGATGTTTTTTGCATGTGAGCTTTGGTTCCACTGTCTTTCTCCAGCTAAATAGTGTCCACACTATGGACCTGAGAGACACAGAGAATTAAAAGAAAGCTACCTGCTCTGGAAGGCCAGGGACACCCCCAGGAGCTACAGCCACCCAGGCTATACTAATTAGGCAGTAAGATTAGTTAAGCAAAGGAGCCAAGGGGTAGAAGCAAATAAGTTCCTGATTGTTGAGAAGAAAGTGAGAGAGGAAAACAAAGTGGGGAGGCTGCCAAAGGCTCGGGCTGTCAGAAGGAAAGGGAGGACCAGGGAGGCCGCCTCTGCCAGCTCTGCCAGCCACACTCCAGGCTGTGGTGGCTTTAAACTCCTGACGGCTTTGTTTACGACTGAGGACAGAAGGGCTCAGGCTGTTACCGCTCCAGAAAGCTGTCTGCTTGGATTGGTCTGAGCTTGGCCCATGTCACAAGGCCAGTGTTCTGATACATTTTTCAAGCTGGGTTGTACTGTATAAATAATTTTGCTCTTTTGGAATCCTAAAGCCATATATAAGTTAAGAGCCAAATTCCACAGATTGCATTTCAATTTCTTTTTCTGGCAAGACTCTCACCTGTAACATAAATTATTATACTTATAGCGTAAGGGAGCTCTAAGGCACATGTATTAAACCCATAGGTTACTTGTTGACAACAGCTGGCCACAGCCTATCACAGTCTCAGACACATTAAAATAGGCTTATTTGGGGACATCCAACTACTCAGAGCACACAAACAGCATCATCCAATGAAGTGCAAAACATTTTTTTTGAGTCCAGAAAACCTTATTATGTGGTTGATGATATAATTGCACATGATTTCAGAAAACCACAGGATGGTCAGCATCTTTCTTGCCAAAAGAATGACCACAGCATTTTACTGCAAATGCCACCCTGCCCAAAAACATTTTCAGACTGTTTAAATTAGTAATGGAGCAAAAACAACGCACATGGAGAGGACACAGGAAACAAGCGCCTTAAGACCATACACATCTGAAGATGTTTAACTACACTGCTGGCATTCGGATTTCCTTTTCCCCTTCTTTTCTCATATCCTAGCTTCATGGATGAAGCTGAAAATTCCAGGAAGCAGGGTCACATCCCCAATGTGATTCAAAAGCAAAACCGCCCCCCTTTCCTTCTTCTTCCTGCTTTAATTCTTGGGTATCTCCCCACCCCAACATCTCTGACAAACCAACTTAATAGATGGGAAGAAGGGAACAGCTTTTCTCATTGAATGAGAAACCAGCAGACCAAGGGCAGCTTTTTGCTGAAGATAAATTTAGGCCAAAATAGCAAACCACATATCCTAAGAGGCCAGGAGGAGGTCTACCTAGAAAACCCAGCTCAGTCTTGAGACCCAGAGCCCTAACAGCCCCCAGCACCATTCAAATGAGGCAGGAGAGAAGCCTCCAAAAGTGGTCAAATTCCAGGGCCTTGTGTACAGATTTGGGGACTTGCAGATTTAAGCACCTTCCTCTACACCTCAGCACACAAATCCAGACACTACTGTTTAGCAGTCTTTGTAAATTGGTGTCCCTAGCACCAGGGACAATAAGGACAGTGGTTCCTAGAAAGGGTGACCCTCCTAAAAATTCTACATTTGCTGAGTCCTTCTACTATGGGTCAAATGCTGTGCTGGGCAATGCCATGTGATCCTTTTATTTTATTTAATCTCCACCCAATCTTGGGAAGAACATGGGTGGTTTTCTTATTTTTAATTGAGATATAATTCACACACCATAAAATTCACCCAATTAAAGTGTACAATTCAGTGGTTTTTAGCATATTCAAAGTTATTCAATCATCACCATCATGTAATTCCAGGACATTTTTATCACCCCGAGGAACATCATTTTTAATCCCCATCCTATTAATGAGGAAAATAAGGGAAAGATGTTAAGCAACCCATACAAGATCACAGACTCCAGCAGAGCTGGGGTGAAACCCAGTCCCTGAACCCCTCACAGCACCAGCCACTGCTGATCACCCCGCCATCCATCCTTGGCTTCCACCATTCCCTGCCCATCCTGCCTCCCCACAATTGGCGGGTGCTCCCCAGGGCTTTGCCTCAGCTGTTTTCTCACCAGAGACACACACGCAACAGGTTTCCCAGATCCTGACTCCCAATTCCACATCTACTTCTTGAGTCTGAGCTTCCATCTAAGCCCCAGATCCAGGCTGCAACACTGCCCCATGGTGCGCATCTCCACCTAAATGTCCTCAGACACCCACAAATGTAAGCACAAAAATCTCTCTGCCTGATGCAGTTAATGGCATCACCAGCCATTAGCAACAGCCACTTAGTATAGTAAAGTCAGGACTCTGGAGTCTCACAATCCTGAGTTTTGATTTCAGTTCTGCCCCTTATTAGCTTTGTGCCCTGGGCACACTGCTTCCCTTCTCTGGGCCTCTGCAGTTGCTGTGAGGAGTAAATGTAGGACACTTAGCACTACACCGGGCACATAGTGAGCATTAAGTAAATGGTAGCTGTGGTCATTACCATGTGAAAGGTCCAGCAGAACTCAGACACAGAACCTTGTCTTCACCAAGCTGACTCTGGTGGGGGAATGTGCCCATGTTATAACCTATGTCAATTTCCTTTTGAAGGCTGAATAATATTCCATTGTAGGTATTTACCACATTTTGCTTATCCATTCATCTGTTGATGGACATCTGGATTGCTTTTACCTTTTGGTGATTGTGAATAATGCTGCTACGAACATGGCTATACAAATAATCTGTTTGAGTCTGCTCTCAATTCTTTTGAGTATATACCC
This sequence comes from Camelus bactrianus, assembly GCF_048773025.1. Classification (NCBI taxonomy): domain Eukaryota; kingdom Metazoa; phylum Chordata; class Mammalia; order Artiodactyla; family Camelidae; genus Camelus; species Camelus bactrianus. The sequence goes on along the minus strand of NW_027413920.1, from coordinate 20,065 downwards.
AGAAGTGGAATTGCTGGATCATATGGTAATTCTACTTGTAATTTTTAGTAATCAAAAGTTTAAGCATAAAAGAAAAGGAGATGAAAGTACAAAAATCAAAGTAATTAAGTCAAAACCCTTAAATCCTGGGGGGAGGGTACAGCTGAGTGGTAGACTGTGTGCTTAGCATGCACAAGGTCCTGGGTTCAATCCCCAGTCCCTCTGTTTAAAAATAAACAAATAAAAATACCATATTTCAATAAAATAGATAAATAAAAATTAAAAATCCTAATACCTCCCCCCCAAAAAAACAAAAAAACCCTTAAATCTTAAATTTGAACAGAAAATATTAATATGGATTTATTTTTTCTCTTAAAAAAAGGTTGTATCCACTGAAAAGGCCTAGAAACAATAACTCAATAACAATGAGTAGCCCTAGTGCCCAGACTGAGGTCCTAAATATTACTTCCCACTAATAAATAGGAACAGTAACTTCTAGAAGAAATGACTGACTCCAGGTCTGGGTCAGGACATCCACAAGATAAGCAGACCAGAAAACAAGGACACTATTAAAGACCACCAAGGCTGTGTCAAAAGGACAGAAGTCAACTTGAAGGAGCTTCCAATGGCCAACAACAATATATATATAACATAACATCAAGTCTTGGTTTCTAAATACTATTATTTTTCACTGAAAGGAACCAGGGCTCCTTGGAGAATTCCAGGGCTGAGGAAGAAGAGTCTAAGATGAGCTTGGAAACCTTGTGCCAGAGAATGAAGGGAACACATCTAAAAGGACACTGGAGCCAGTTCAAAGGGGCTCCCACTGGCCAAATCTGGGACAATTTGAGCATCAAAATGAACCATGATAGTTAAGTATTAAAACCTATGAATAAAATATGAATTCATGAGTCCACACTGATATAAACAAACAGGGAAGAAGGGAAAACTCTTCCTACAGTTGAAAGCCCAGCTAATACATACAGAAGGAATGATGGACTTCTTAAACTGCCATTTGGCAACCTCCTAACAATATCTGATTCAAGCAAGAATCACCAATGGACATTAAATTACTAAGTGAAAGTTTGAGAAGTTACAGGATACTTACATGGTCTAAAAGTATCTCCCCACAAAAATAATTATTAATTTCATAGGGAAAAACAGTAACTTGACAGTAGAGAAACCCGGCAGACATCACTTTAACCGAGTTATGATCACTAGTAATGGAACAAATCTGTATCATTTGTCTCTGATATGGTGCACTGAAAAGAACGCATCATCATTTCTGTGGTGTTCCTGATGATACCACAAAATAACCAGAATCTAAACAGAAGAAAACATCAGACAAACCCAAATTGAGGGACATTCTACAAAATAACTAGCCTGTATTCTTCCAAAATGTCAATGTCATGAAACACAAAGGCTGCGGAACTACTCCAGACTCAGGATTAAAGAGATGTGACAAGTGAATGCAACACATGATGCAGGACTTTCTTATACTGTAAGATACAGTTTTGAGACAACCAGGAAAACATGACTAAGGTCCACAGTTTAGCAACAGCACTGTATCAGTGTTAATTTCCTCACTTCCATCATTGTACTGTGGTTATTTAAGAGTGGCCTTGTCTTTACTTAGGGAAAAAGAAGCATCAAGTCTACAATATACTCTCAAAAGACTTAAAATGTTATTAAAATATACATATATACATGTGTACATACACAAACACACAAGCAGAGAGAAAGGATAAGACAAATGAAATTAAAAGTTAACATCTGGAGAATACAGATGAGAGAATATATTTTGTACTACTCTTACAAACTATCTAACTATAAAATTCTTTCAAAATAAAGTCTTTTTAAATGACCACAAAATATTGAAATATATTAAATACATAAAAATTCACGAGTTTATATGAATATTACAAAGAGGGAAAAAAAGGTTTTTCACATTTGGAGGTTTCTAAAGCATCAGCTTATTATTAGGAAAACTGATAAGGAAAAGAATCAAGCACGTACTTTGTCTTTCCTGTACAAACTGTACTTTAAGGTAATCAAATGGATGATGAGAGAAAGCTCCTTACAGAACTCCAGCTAATAAATGCAGAAGGAATGATAGATTCAGAAAATCACTATTTTGTAACAGAACTAGGCCAGAGATTCTAACTCCACCTAAAAATTAGAAGATGTTAACTTTGCTGGATTCATCAAAAAATAATCTTTTTCTGTCTGTTCACTTATTAAAGTCATTCTTCTAAATCCCATTCCAGTCATCCTCCACTAAAGTTTTTTTCTGGCTCTTTCTTCAGCCCAAACCAATCTTATCTCTCTCTCTTATTTTTCTGTAGCTCTTGGTCTGTTTCAGTTGTTCAGATTCTTGGGTCATATGGGGATTGTTTCAAAATTCTGATACCCACACTGTACCCTGGCAGGAGGTTTTGCGAACTCGGCACTACAGACATGATGGGCCAGATCATTTGCTGCGGAGATTGTCCTGTGTACTATAGACATTCAACAGCATCCCTGGCCTCTTCCCGCTAGATGCCAATACTTACCCAACTCCAATGGCAGCAACCAAAAATTGTTGGATATTGACAAAACCTCCTTCTACCTCCAGTGGGAACCACTGATCTAGGCCATGATCAGTAACAGTTGTTAAGCTACGAGATAAAAAGATGATAAACTTTAAATAGACCAGACTCACAACACTTGCATCTGAAACCATGTCCCCCTAAAACTGAGTTCCCCTGCAGAGTTTATGATTAACTTCTCCATCTAAAACTTTACTCTCTTTCTTGCCTTGCCTCTGTGCCCCTCAGGATTGAGAAGTATCAAAGAAAAGGGGGGACTAAAACCAAGCACGACCCTGTAGGGCCTTCCGGGGTACAAAAGCCTCTCTGTGTCCCCCGTTCTAGTTTGTAGAAAAAGGCTTTAATCTCCTATGCCTTCGAGTTCCAAAGTGCAGGCTCAACAGTTACTAATTAGAGAAATGAGGGAATGCAGAAACAAAGGAAAAGCAGTGAACCAAGGAAAATGATGGTGGTTTGAACAATAGTTCAGTGATAAAAAGAGTCCTCCGTCCTGCTCAAGGGATATACATAACCATCTGACACACGTCACTGAGTTGGTCTGTAGAAACTGAGGCCAACATCCAGGTAGAGGATGGTGACTACACATTGACCACAAGTATACAGACCCCAGACTGGCTGGAACCAGAAGATTGATGATTTAGATTACCAAAACATCATCCTGTTACCTCACCGCCATCCAATCAGAAGAAAGTCACGAGCTGATCACACACACTGCAACCTTCACCCCCAATGTAAGCAGACAGTGTGGACAGTCTCCGGAGAAACTGAATCAGACATGGCTTTCTTGACATAAGAGAAGCCATTTTTGGCCTAAGCCGTTTTGGTTTTTTGTTTTGTTTTATCAAAGTATAGTTGATTTACAATGTTGTATTAGTTTCTGATATACAGCACAGTGATTCAAATATATGTATACACACACACACACATGTGCGCGTGTGTGTGTGTGTGTATTCTTTTTCATTACAGGTTACAAGCCACTGACCACTGACTGTGTGTGTGTGTGTGTGTGTGTGTATTCTTTTTCATTACAGGTTACAAGCCACTGACTATAGTTCCCAGTGCTATACAATAGGACACTGTCATTTATCTATTCTGTACACAATAGTTTGTAGCTGCCAATGCCAAACTCCCAATTTATCCCTCCCTCCCCACTTTCCCCCTGATATCTGTAAGTTTGTTTCCTAAGTCTGTGAGTCTCTTTCTGTTTTGTAAATAAGTTCATTTGTGTCATTTTTTTTAGATTCCACATATAATGATATCACATGATATTTGTCTTTCTCTGGCTGACCTACTTCACTTAGTATGAAAATCTCTAGGTCCATCCATGTTGCTGCAAATGGCATTATTTCATTCCATTTTACGGCTAAGTACTATTCTATTGTGTGTGTGTCTTTATATATACAACTTCTTTATCCAGTCACTTGTTAGATGGGCATTTAGGTGCTTCCATGTCTTAGCTATTGTAAATAGTGCTGCTACAAACACTAGGGTGTGTGTAACTTTTCTAATTAAAGTTTTCTCCAGATATATGCCCAAGACTGGGATTGCTGGATCATATGGTAACCCTATTTTTAGTTTTTTAAGAAACCTCCATGTTGTTCTCCATAGTGGCTGCAACAAATTACATTCTCACCAACAGTGTAGGAGGGTTCCCTTTTCTCCAAACCCTCTCCAGCATTTGTTTGTGGACTTTTTAATGATGGCCATTCTGACGGGTGTGAGGTGATACTTCATTGTAGTTTTGATTTGCATTTCTCAATTTATTAGTGATGATGGCATCTTGGCCATCTGGATATCCTCTTTGGAGAAATGTCTATTTAGATCTTTTGCCCATTTTTTGGGTGGCTTGTTTGTGTTTTTGATATTGAGCTACGTGAGCTGTTTGTATATTTTGGAAATTAATCCTTTTGTCAGTCACATCGTTTGCAAATATTTTCTCCCATTTCATAAGTTGTCTCTGCGTTTTGTTTATGGTTTCCTTTGCTGTGCAAAAGCTTTTAAGTTTAATTAGGTCCAATTTGTTGACTTTTATTTCCATTACTCTAGGAGATGGGTACAAAAAAAATATTGCTGTGATTTATGTCAAAGAGTTTTCTGCCTATATTTTCCTCTAGGTGCTTTATAGTATCCATATTACATTTAGGTCTTTAATCCATTTTGAGTTTATTTTTGTATGTGGTGTTAGAGAATGTTCTAATTTCATTCTTTTACAGGTAGCTGTCCAGTTTTCCCAGCACCACTTACTGAAGAGATTGTCTTTCCTCCATCGTATATTCTTGCCTGTTTTGTCATAGATTGACATAAGTATGTGGGTTTATTTCTGGACTTTCTATCCTGTTCCACTGATCTACTTGTCTTTTTTTGTGCTAGTACCATCCTGTTTGATTACTGTAGCTTTGTAGTATAGTCTGAAGTCAGGGAGCTGGATTCCTCCAGCTCCATTCTTCTTTCTCAAGATTGTTTTGGCTATTTAGGGTCTTAACAATTTTCTTGTTCTAGTTCTGTGAAAAATGCCATTGGTAGTCTGAGAGGGATTGCACTGAATCTGTACAATGTCTTGGGTAGTATGGTCATTTTAACAATACTGATTCCTCGCAACCCAAGAACATGGTATATCTTTCCATCTGATTGTGTCATCTTCAATTCCTCTCATCAGTGTCTTATTGTTTTGGGGAGTACAGGTCTTTTGACTCCTTAGGTAGGCTTATTCTAGGCATTTTATTCTTTTTGATGCGATGGTAAATGGGATTCTTCCTTAATTTCTCTTTCTGATATTCATTGTTAGCGCACAGATTTCTGGGCATTAATTTTGTATCCTGCCACTTTGCCAAATTTATTGATGAGCTCTAGTAGTTTTCTGGCAGTGTCTTTAGGATTTTCTATGTATAGTATCATTTCACCTGTAAACAGTGACAGTTTTACTACTTCTTTTCCAGTTTGGATTCCTCTTCTTTTTCTTCTCTGATTGCTTTGGCTAGGACTTCAAAAACTATGCTAAATAAAAGTGGTGAGAGAGGGCATCCTTGTCTTGTTCCTGATCTCAGAAGAAAGGCTTTCAGTTTTACACTGTTGTGCATGATAGTCCCTGTGGGTTTGTCATCTATGTTCAGGTATGCTCCCTCTATGCCTAGTTGCTGGAGAGTTATCATAAATGGATGTCGAATTTTATCAAAACCTTTATTTTCTGCATCTATTGAGATGATCATAAGGTTTTTATTCTTCAGTTTGTTAATATGGTGTATCACAATGATTGATTTCTAGACATTGAAAATTTTTTCATCCTTCAAATAAATCCCACTTGATTTATTTGATCCTTTTAATGCATTATTGGAGTTGATTTGCAAGTATTTTGTTGAGGATATTTGCATCTATGTTCATCAGTGATACTGGCCTGTAATTTTCATTTTTTGTGGTATCTTTGTCTAGTTTTAGTATCAGGGTAATGATGGCCTCATAGAACAAGTTTGGAAGTTTTCCTTCCTCTGCAATTTTTTGGAATAGTTTCAGAAGGATAGGTGTTAACTCTTCTCTAAATGTTTGGTAGAATTCACCTGTGAAGCCATCTGGTTCCAGACGTTTGTTTGTTGGCCTAAGACATTTTGTGATCTAAGCCTGGTTGCAGTGCTTGTCCTTGAACAGCTCTCAGTAATCAATGATCTTAAAGGGAAGAAAAGAATGCAGAAACATTGCCTGTTATCAAGCAAGAGAAGGAACAACAGCAAAGATAACATATCAGTTGCAAAAACTCCCAGTTTTGTTTTAATGGTAAAGATTAGCCTGAAGTGTTCAACCACCAGATCAACTGGAACCTAAGGGATGATGATGCTGACCTTTTCTGACCCTTGTGACTTCAATCAACTAAGGGGCTTGGACTCTGTTGACTCCCCAAGTCTCTTCATGACTATGCATGGACTCTTAGCTTAAAACTTCCCCAGTTTTGTTATTCTGGGAGACACTGCTTTGGAAAAGATCCCCAGTGTTCTCCTTACTTGCTACAAGTAATAAACCCTTCCTTCTCACAATCTTTGGCTTGTCTGTGTCTTTTGGTTTGACACCCAAGAGGTGAACTCAGTTTTTCAGGTAACATTAATGTTGTCTTTACAAAAACAAATCCTTCCCTAAAAGCCATCAGGACATTTAGGTCTTTTGAGCATAAGCTGTCTGTTCTCCTTGTTTGGCAATCTGCAATAAATGTTATACCTCCCTTCATCACAACCTGGTGTCAGTAGATTGGCTTTGCTTGGTGTTGGTTTGGTAACACACTCACCAATTAATCTCTTGTCTCTAAAAACTGAGGCAATCAGACCCTGCTGCCTCCTAATGTAGATGCAGTAGTACATACACAGCAGTATCAATGAGACAGGAGGGAAGGGGGCAGAGCACAGCCATTCAAGGAATGACAGCAATTAACACTACAATGGTGGAAGATTTAACTCCCAGGAGGCCTTGAAGATTAAGATGGCGGGAGGTTTGATTTCTAGTAAATCTTGAGCTTAATTACATGCTAACTGTAACATATTAGCATGATAAATAACATGCTCACAGGTGCCATGGCAGTCCCAAGGCTAACCACAAAAAGTCAAAGAGTGGGCGGTGGCCCAATTCCTGGGAATCTCAGCCCCTTCCCCAGGGTAGTTGTAATAGTCCTCCCACTTGTAGGCGTGTGATGCTACTGAGCCCATAAAAACTGAACATCATGCCTCATGGCAGTCTCTCTCACTCCCTCCTCTTTGAGAAGGCCCACACTCTGTCTGTGGAGTGTGTATCTACTATTACTTTAACCTGAGCACCCAACCCCTACACCTCGTGGCCTTTCTCTTGCATTTTGAAACAGCTTACACTCCATGCAGCATGCATCTCTCTAAATAAATCTACCTTTACTCAACTGTGGCTCACTCCTGAATTCCTTCCTGTCCGAAGCCAAGGACCCACACTTGGTGGGGCACGTCCCAGGAATTCAACCGAGACCCTCCTCATGTCCCACATCCATTTTTCCTGCATCACCTATAAAGCTTTCTTGCAGGCTCCCTCCCCCAAAATCAAGCGTCTGGAGTTAACTAGCTTAGAGGAAATGGAAGAGTTAGAGGAACATGTTAAAATTACACTATGAGGAGGCCTTGGGCCAAATTCAAAACATAAGAAATTCTACACAACAAATTACCTCATTTCATCAACAAATAAATAGCATAAAAGGAGAGAGGGGTTGTTACAGATTAAGAGAAACTTAAAATACATAGGAAACAGAAGCAACATGTGGATCTTGTTTAGATCCAATTCAGACAAACCAAAAAGGTATTTTTGAGATCAATGGAGAAAAAGGAACACATACTGGATATTAGATGATATTAAGGAATTACTTAGAAGAGATAACTGTAGATGTGTCATTTTGGAAAAAAAATCTGTAACTCTTACAGAGGCATATTAAGAGTTTACAGTTGAAATGCTATGATATCTGAGACTTGTTTTTAAGATACTACAGCCAAAAAATGGGAGGAATTGAAGAAACAAAAATGCAAAATGTTGATAACTGTTGAGGCTGAGTGAAAGGTATACTAGCGTAATGGTGGGTACCATTTGTGTGTCAACTTAAGTGAGTCACAGAGTACCCAGATTAAACACTGTCTCTGGGTATGTCTCTGAGCATATTTCCAGGTGACATTAGCATTTGAACTGGTAAACTGGGTAAGGTAGCAGCCTTCCCCAAAGTGGGTGAGCATCATCCAATCTGCTAAGGGCCTGTACAGAATAAAAGGCAGAGGAAGGAGAATCTGCCACTTTTTCCTGCCTCACTGTTGAGCTGGGACATCTCACCATATCTTTTCCTGCCCTTGGATGGGATTTACATCATCAGCCCCCCTGGTTTTCAGGCCTTTGGTCTCAGACTAAATTACACCACTGGCTTTCTGGAATCTCTAGCTGGTAGACAACAAATCAAGGGACTTCTCAGCCTCCATAATCAAGTGAACTAATTCCTCATAATAAATCTCCTTTTATATCCTACTGGTTCTGTTTCTCTGGAGAACCCCAATTAATACAACTAGTAAGTAATAATAACATTTTTTCATAATAAAAAGCTAAATTTTAAAAGAATGCTGAAGGAGTCCAGAATATACAAAGGACTCTCAAGTCTTTACAAGAAAACAACCCAATTAAAAATGTATAGAAGATATGAACAGACATTTTATGAAAGAAGACTCAGAGATGGCAAATAAGCAGAAGAAAAGATCCTTAACATCATTAACCACTAGGGAAATGCAAATTAAAATTACAATGATATGCCACATCACACTTATTAGAATGGCTATAATTTTTAAAAGTAACAGATAATACCCAGTGATGGCAAGGATGCAAAGCAAGTAAAACTCTCATACACTACTGGTGAGAATGTAACATGGTAGATACTCTGAAAACAGTTTGGAAATTTCTTATCAAGTTAAGCATACACTTGGTCACTCCTAGGTATTTGCCCTAGAGAAATGGAAATTATGATCCTATACCTATATGTAAACATTTATAGCAGCATTATTTAATCACCCCAAAATTGGAAACAATGCAAATGTCCTTCAACGGACAAGCAAACAGTAGTATGTCCATAAAATGGAATACTACTCAGCAATAAAAAGGATCAAACTATTGATACACATAGCAACACAGAAGAATACCTCAAACACATGATGCTAAGTGAAAAAAGCCAGATCTAAAAGGCTACATACTGTACGATTCTATTTATGTGACATTCTGGAAAAGGCAAACTATTGGGGTGGAAAAAAGATCACTGGTTGCCAGGGGTTGAATGGGCACAGAGAGAGGGGTTGACAACAAAATGGCAGCATGGGACAATTTTGACAGGTGATGAAAATATTCTCAACTATGTGGTGGTGGACATATTTGTCAAACTCACTGAACTATACACTCTAAAAAGTGAAATTTATTATATGCAAATTAAAAATAAAACAGAAAAAAAGAAAATGCTGTTAAGCCTATTGACAAAAAGAGGCATGTATAAATCAGTCATGTTATAAAGCCACCTGGAGTTAGTGTGCGGGGTGTATGTACATACCCATATATGCACGTTAGTATAAATACAGGCACAGACAAAAGTGTTGTGTAAATATCACTCATCTCTGATTAGTAAGATTCCAGGAAATTTGTTTTCTTCCTTTAACTTACAGGTATTTTCTGATTTTTTTCCCTAAAATAAATTAATATGCTTGCATGGTTTCTTTAAAACAAGCAGATAAAAAGAAAAATTCAAGCTCCTCCGGGAAGCTTTTGCTGATCCCTCCACAACTAACCTTTTCCCTTCCATCTTCTCCAAGCACTTACCACAGGCTGCCCTACAGTCTCATTCTCTCTGGTGCCTAAGCCTCTCCTGCTGATAAGCTAAATGAGGAAGTGCCTCCTTGCCTGCCTTGTCCTGGGTTCACTCCAGTTTACTCTAGGGGCTGCCTGTCTCAGGAATCATGTCTGTCTGGTTCCTTGCTCCACTCACCCCACCCAGGCTCCTCCACCCTACTCTTCTCTCCTGCCCCGCAAACAGGCACTCAGTAAGGAGCTGCTCAATGACTGACCAGGCAACTGGGAATGAATAGGCATCTAACAAACAACCAGTAAACCATATCCACAGGTAACTGGACATGATCCACAGGTAGTGATAATTAATGTTTCAGGTCAGCCTAAAACATGGGTTCAGGGAAGGCGCTTTGGGATGGCCCCTGCCAGTTAAATTTCTAGAAATTACTTGGGAGAAAACATAACAAGGTTGGATCATAGCTTGCCATATTTGTGGATAAGAGACTTGGGATTATTAACACTTAAAAGATGATAAGCTTCAAGACTATCATCAACAGGACAGAAGGCCAGACTGACACCATAAGGTGGATTCCAACTGGCATGTGTTTAAGGTTCAAAGATTCAGCTTCAGGAGTACAGAGTAGCAGAGCACAGACTCGGTGAAAAGCAGTCAAGTGAAAACAGACTTGGTAACTTTAGGCGACATTAATCATGCTGAAGCTAAATGTTTGTCAGTAAAGGATGAAGTAAAAAAATTCTGGTGACAAATGGCTGAGCAGAGTGATCACAAATCTTTTCTCATCTAGGACCCTCCATTTTCACAACTACACGCTGAAGTCTGTTCATTAGTTTGAAAAGATATTAAGTCAAAACCTTATTAAAATGGCTATTTTCATGATTCCTTTCACATGCCAGCCATATCCAGAGTGATATTTTAAACATTTCCTTACTTCAGGGAAAAAAAAAAACAAAACCCCAAAACACCACAGCATTCTAACTTCTCTCTAGCCTAAGCAGACTAAGGTCCCAGCAGCCTGCAAGCCAACAACCGATCTGCTGTAGAAAATAAAAACAAATTACAAAGTTTCCAAATATCACAGTTTTAGAATTCCAGTTCCAGTTAACAAAGTAAGTACACTGTACCCTGTCTCTCCTACTGAATGTTGCTATAAAATCTGGAAACAATGCATGGAGCAGCTATCTCAAGACTCTGAAAAATAAATAGTAGTAGGCAGATGGGGAAGAAGACCAGAATTCAAAGTTCCACTGAGCCGGCAGTCAGTGGAATTTTTCCTCCAATATTCCCTAGCTTACCCTCAAGGAAGCCTCAAACCCAGAAAAGGAAGACAGGTGTGGACAGACAGAGCTCCAGGACAATCCCTCCAGTTCTGGCTAGAGAAATGGGCAAGGGGATTCTTAACACTATAAACATTGGAGGAAATCTTGCTTTTTCTGTTCTTTAATTTTTTTCCCCTTCATTAGCTCATATTCTGGACTCCAGGCAATTCTGAAGTGGCAGAAGCAGCTGCAGCAGCAGGAGCCTGCAAATGCCCAAAACTCTGAGGGAGGCGACTCTTCCTGTATGATCAGAGGAAGGAGAATTCCAAGAGAGTGGGTGAAGCCTCACTGCTTTTTCCTTCCCCTGCCCTCCCATTGTTTGGCCCCAAGCACTTGTGACAGTAGTTACAACAGTAACTCAAGTGCCAGTTTTCTAGCCACAGAAGCAAAAGGGGAGAACAAGAAAGTACCAAGGAGAGAGCTGAAAGGGAAAGCAAATCCATAAAGTTGCTTATAAACACAGGGCCCACTCCAAGCTATACAGGTATAGACTGAACTCTTAACAGCACAGTAAAGACTGCGAACTGAACTAAGGGGCAGATCACCACACAGGTCCCAGAGTGGCCATTAGGTGGTACACACAAAGGAAAGATCCAAATAGTATTGCAAAGGCTTTGAAACAGAATTGACATTGAATCCTAAACCCACAGAAGACTGGCCACAACTTGCTACCTGAACCCAATCAGGTTAACTGCCGTCCAAAACAAAAATCAGCACTCTTCACAAGATTTAAACAAGACTAGAGTTTCAAACTAATAATCAAGTGTCCACTATATAATCCAAAATTACTTGGCATACAGAAACTAGGAAAATCCTAGTTCTCATGGAAAAAGATAACAGATGCCAATCGTGAGAAGACACAATTGTTGGAATTATCAGACTATAAAGCAGCTATAACAAAAATAATCTAAGAAAAAGAGATAAACACTCCTGAAAGAAATGGAAAGACAGAAAGTCTCAGCAAAGACACTGGAAATTTTAGAACTATAAAATGCAGTATCTAAAACAAAAAACTTGATATAGGGGGCCAAGACAGCAGAGAAGAAGGATGCTCATAGCTCACCCTCTCCCCCAAATACACCAAAACTCACATCCATGGACCCACTAGGCCAACCAGAGAAACTGCTGAACTCCAACAGAACATCAACCTCTACAAAAGACAAAGATGCCACGAATCTGGGAGGAGAAAAGGAAAACAGAAAGATGAAAAAACAAAACAGTGCGGGACCAGTCCCACAGGGAGGGAGCAGCAAAGGAGGTCTGGCGCTCGTTCGCTGGGTCTCCCCTCTCCAACAGAGAGGCCAGCGGGACGGAGGGGGAACCTCTGAGGCTCGGATCTGTACGGAGCACCCCTTGACTGACAGAAATAAGTTAAACTGACACAAAGGGTCCCTGCGACACCCAGCCCGAGACATGACCCAGCAGCTGGGGGCAGGGCCAGGCTGCCTTAGCCGGGAGGAGGACTGGGGCGGCTGCACTGAGGCAGCCCTGGAGGACTGCAGGGTGCTGCGTGCCGTGGCTGGGAGGGAATGCAGATCAGAACAACCTGGGTCCCCCATAAATTACAGAAAAAAAAAAAAAAGCAAAGCAACACTGCTAGTGTGTGTGGCCTTGAGGGAGGGGCGCTGTAATCTTTGTCTCCTCAGACCTGCAGCACCATTACTGGCACTTCTCGGGAGAAGAGAGACAGGGTGCAGCCGCAGCCACAGCCACCACACCCTCCTCTGCAAAGCGCCCAGGTTAGGGTGGGGCCAAGACCTGGATCTGCACATGGGGGCTCCACAACCTCCTAGGCAGGACTGAGACTTGTTTACAGCTCGAGGCAGATAGGATCTTTCTGCCCTGGTACTTCAGAGAACTTGCACAGCAAAGACAAATAAGGAGCTGAGTTTTGGCACGGAGCAGGGGTGGGGCTGTTCCGCGGTCTTCCCTGAGCCCTTCTACGAGGCCGACCGGGCAGCTGCACAGAGGAGGGGGAGTGACCAGCACTGGGAGAGGGCGGCCACCCACTTTCCTGGCAGGAGCAAAGCACCTGACCGCGGTGCTGGGAGGGTGTGCTATACACCCGCCTACCTCAAGGAGCACAGCATCTGACTGCAGCAACGGGGAGAGGGAGTGACCCGCCCACCCATGGTGAAGGAGGGCAGCACCTGACCCAGTGTTGGGAGGGGGCGCAATATGCTTGCCACAGGCACTAGGAGCAGCACAGACGAGGGCACCAACAGAGGGCCTCCGGAAACAGCAAGCTGAGTTCGCGAAACAGGGCGAAGACAGAAAGACTTCTCGATAAAATCATTAAGAGTGCACAGTCTCCACGAGCACATATCCCTTTTTTATCTTTTTTTTTAATCTGTTCTATTTTCTATTACCTTTTTAATCTTTACTTTTTAAACAACTGTATATGCCTATAGCTTTAATCACTTTAAAATTTTTCTTTTAAAATCTTTTTATTATTATTATTTTTAAAAATTCACCTCATTTCATTTTTATTTCTGTTGGTTTTGATCTCCTGTTACAGATTACACACAGGTTTCAAATATTGTTTTTTGATCTTTTCTCCTTTTTTTAAGGTTTTTTAAAAGACATCTCAACTCAACTGCTATTCTGCTTCAACTTGCTCTTCGATTATTGATTGTACACTGTTTTCAAACCTTTTTTTTTCTCCCTTCTTTTAAAATTCTTTTTTTTTTTAAGTTTTATTCCTGCATAGGCTTTAGATAAATAAATAAATAAACTCCTTAAGGACCACAATAGATAACTGATACTCCACAGCCACAGTGCCAGAGAGATAAGAGCAATATGAAGAAGCAGAGGAAGCACTCCCAATTAAAAAAGCAGGAGAAATCCCCTGAAAGAATGATCAATGAAATAGGCATTGATGGCCTACTAGATCAAGATTTCAAAAAAGGAGTGATCAAAGTACTGAAGGAACTAAAAGAGATAGTGTTTAGAGATATAAAATATGTCAAAAATGAAATTGAAGCTATAAAGAAGAGCCCAGTAGAATTGTAAACTCATTTGCTGAGATGAGAGCTGACCTAAAGGCTGTACAAAGCAGGCTAGATAATGCAGAGGAACAAATAAGTGACCTAGAAGATAGGACAACAGAAAGCACCCAATCAGAACAGCTGAGAGAAAAATAAATAAAAAACAATAAAAACGATATAAGAGACCTATGAAATAATATAAAGCGTGCCAACCTACGCATAACAGGGGTCCCAGAAGGGGAAGAAAGAACAAAGGGGATTTAACCAAAGGTATTTGAAGAAATCATGACTGAAAACTTCCCAAATCTAAATAGAAGGAATCAGATATCCAAGTACAGGAGGCTCAGAGGGTCCCAAACAGGAAGAACCCAAACAGACCCACACCAAGACATATCATAATCAAGATAGCCAGAGTCAAGGATAAAGAAATGATCCTAAAGGCAGCAAGAGAAAAACAAAGAGTGAGTTACAAGAGAACCCCCATAAGGCTCTCAGCTGATTTCTCTACACAAACACTACAGGACAGAAGGGAGTGGCAAGATATATTCAAAGTCCTGAATGTAAAAAAAGATGCATCCTAGGATACTTTATCCGGCAAGGCTATCATAAGGAGAGATAAAGAATTTCACAGACAAGCAAAAACTAGAAGAGCTTAGCAACACTAAACCCATGCTAAAAGAAATATTGACAGGTCTACTCTACATAGAAAAGAAGCAGGGTGCTTCAAAAATGAGAAACTCATAACTGGAAAGGTGATTAACTATCATGAATTACAAACAGAATAAACACAAAATTATAAAAGAAGACATCTAAATAATTAAGAGTGAGAGAGGGAAGCAAGAAAATATTTTTTTTTTTTATATTTTTGTTCTCAGTAGGATGGGCTTGAGCTTATATTACTACCTGTTTAATACAGTTACAGTAATGGGTTAATAGACTTACAAAAAAGGGTAACCACAAGCCAAAAACTTACAAGGGAGTCACAAAAACTAAATAAAATCCAAGATAATACAAAGGAAAATTACCAAACCACAAAAGGAAGAAGAAAGGAACAAAGAGGAAATACCAAATCAAATGCAAAAATAACTTCAAAATGGCAATAAACACACATCTATCATTAATTACTGTAAATGTTAATGGACTAAATGCTCCAATCAAAAGACATAGAGTGGCAGACTGGATAATAAAGCAAGAACCTTCAATACGCTGCATACAAGACACTCATTTTAGGGAGAAGGACACACAGATTGAGAGTGAAAGGATAGAAAAGGATATTCCATGCAAATGGAAAAGCCGAAAAAGCAGGTTTAGCAGTACTGATTTCAGACAAAATAGACTTTAAAGAAAAGTCCATAAAGACAAATAAAGGACATTTTATAATGATTAAAGGAGTAATACAAGATGAGGATATTAAATTCATTAATATATATGCACCCAATATAGGAGTACCTATGTACATAAAACAATTACTAACAGAGATAAAGAGGGAAATTGATGGGAATACAATCATTGTCAGAGATTTTAACACCACATTAACATCACTAGACAGATCTTCCAGACAGAAAATAAATAAGGCAACAGAGAAATTAAATGATAAAACAGAAAAATTAGATTTGGTAGATATTTTTAGAGCATTACACCCCCCAAAAAATAGGATATACATTCTTTTCACGTGCACATGGAACATTTTCTAGGATTGATCATGTACTTGGGCACAAAAGAAGCCTCAACAATTTTAAGAAGATAGAAATTATCTCAAGGATCTTTGCTGACCACAACACCATGAAACTAGAAATCAACTACAGAGAAACAAAGGAGAAAAAAAGTAAAGCATGGAGATTAAACAATATGCTATTTAAAAACCAATGGGTCAATGATGAAATCAAAGTTGAAATCAAAAAATACCTTGAGACAAATGAAAATGAAAACACAACCACACAAAATTTATGGGATGCAGCAAAGGCAGTGCTAAGAGGGAAGTTTATAGCGATATAGGCCTTCCTCAAAAAAGAACAATCTCAAATAAACAATCTAACCCACCAGCTAAAAGAATTAGAAAAAGAAGAGTAAAAAAAAAAACCCTAAAGTCAGCAGAAGGAAGGAAATAACAAAGATCAGGGAGGAAATAAATAAAATAGAGATTAAAAAAAACAATAGAAAAAATCAATCAAACCAAAAGCTGGTTTTTTGACAGAGTAAATAAAATAGACAAACCTCTGGCCAAACTCACAAAGAAGAAAAAAGAGAGAGCACAAATTAGCAAAATAAGAAAGGAAAATGGAGAAATTACAACAAATAACAGAAATACAGAATATCATATGAGAATATTATGAAAAACTATATGGAACTGAAATGGATAACCTAGAGGAGACAGACAAGTTTCTGGAAACATGGAGTCCACCAAGACTAAATCAAGAAGAAACTGACCACTTGAACACCAATCACTAGAAATGAAATTGAATTAGCAATAAAAAACCTCCCAACAAATAAAAGTCCAGGACTGGACAGCTTCACCAGGGAATTTTACCAAACATACAAAGAAGAACCATACCTGTCCTTCTCAAACTCTTCCAGAAGACTGAAAAGAAGGGAATACTCCCAAACTCATTCTATGAAGCCACCATCACCCTGATACCAAAACCAGGCAAAGACACCACCAAAAAAGAGAATTACAGACCAATATCACTGATGAACATAGATGCAAAAATCCTTACCAAAATATTAGCAAATAGAATCCAAGAGCACATTAAAAAAGATTATACATCATGATCAAGTGGGGTTCATCCCAGGGACACAAGGGTGGTTCAACATATGCAAATCAATCAATGTAACACATCACATCAACAAGAGAAAGGACCAAAACCACACAATCATCTCAATAGATGCAGAAAAAGCATTTGATAAAATTGAACACCCATTTATGATAAAAACTCTCACCAAAGTGGGTATAGAGGGATCATATCTCAACATAATAAAAGCTATATATGACAAACCTACAGCCAGCATGGTGTTCAACGGTGAAAAACTCAAAAGCTTCCCACTAAAATCTGGGACGAGACAAGGCTGCCTACTATCACCACTCCTATTCAACATAGTCTTGGAAGTCCTAGACACAGCAATCAGGCAAGAAAGAGAAATAAAAGGGATCCAAATTGGAAAAGAAGAGGTAAAAGTATCACTATATGCAGATGACATGATGCTATATATAAAAAACCCTAAAAGGTCCACACAAAAACTAATAGAAATAATCAAAGAATTCAGCAAGGTAGCAGGTTACAAGATTAATGTTCAAAAATCAGTTGCATTTATTTACACTAACGATGAATCAATAGAAAAAGAAAGTAAAGAATCAATCCCCTTTAAAATAGCACACAAAGTAATAAAATACCTAGGAATAAATCTAACCAAGGAGGTGAAAGACTTATATACGGAAAACTATAAAACACTGATTAAGGAAATTAAAGAATGAAAAAATGCTCAATATCACTTATTATCAGAGAAATGCAACTCAAAACTACAATGAGGTATCACCTCACACCAGTCAGAAAGGCCATCATTCAAAAGTCCACAAATGACAAATGCTGGAGAGGCTGTGGAGAAAAGGGAACCCTCCTACACTGCTGGTGGGAATGCAGTTTGGTGCAGCCACTGTGGAAAACAGTATGAAGATTCCTCAAAAGACTAGGAATAGACTTACCATATGACCCAGGAATCCTGCTCCTGGGCATATATCCAGAAGGAACCCCACTACAAAATGACACCTGCACCCCAATGTTCATAGCAGCACTATTTACAATAGCCAAGACATGTAAACAACCTAAATGTCCATCAACAGATGACTGGATAAAGCATTTGTGGTATATTTATACAATGGAATACTATTCAGCCATAAAAATGACAACATAATGCCATTTGTAGCAACATGGATGTTCCTGGAGAATATCATTCTAAGTGAAGTAAGCCAGAAAGAAAGAAAAATACCATATGAGATCGCTCACATGTGGAATCTAAAAAAAAAAAAAGAACATAAATACAAAACAGAAACAGACTCACAGACATAGAATATAAACTTGTGGTTGCCAAGGGGGAGGGGGGTGGGAAGGGATAGACTGAGAGTTCAAAATTTGTAGATACTGACAGGCATATGTAGAATAGATAAACAAGACTATACTGTATAGCACAGGGAAATATATACAAGATCTTGTGGTAGCTCACAGCAAAAAAAAAGTGACAATGAATATATGTATGTTTATGTATAACTGAAAAATTGTGTTCTACACTGGAATTTGACACAACATTGTAAAATGACTATAACTCAATAAAAAAAGTTTAAAAAAATAAATCAGTTTAAAAAAATAAAATAAAATACTCAATATATGGGCTTAATAGCAGAATGGAGCTGACAGAGGAAACTAAGCAGTGAATCTAAAGATAAATCAGTAGAAATTACCAAACCTAAACAACAAAGAGAGAAAAAAAATGAACAGAGCCTCAGGGACCTATGGAATAATACCAATATCTTGTAGTAACCTATAATGAAAAAATATGAAAAGGAACATATGTATGTTCATGTATGACTGAAACATTATGCTGTATACCAGAAATTGACACAACATTGTAAGCTGACTATAGTTCAATAAAGAAAAAAGTATTTGAAGAAATAATGGCAGACAACTTTCCATACTTGGTAAAAAAAACATAAACTTAAAGATTCAAGAAGCTCAGCACACCCTAAAGAGGAAAAACTCAAATTTATGCCTAGATGCATCATAATCAAACTGATGAAAAAATTAAAAAAGAAAAAGTCCTAAAAGCAGCCAGAGAAAAATGGTGCATTATACATAGCATAATAATGATTCAAATGATGTAGAACTATCATCAGAAACCAAGGAAGCCAGAAAGAAGTGAAATAACATTTTTAAAGTGCTGAGAAACAAAAACTGACAACCCAGAATTTTATAACAAGCAAAACTATTCTTCAAGAATAAATATGAAATAAAGCCATTTTCAGACAAAAGAAAATTAAGAGAATTTGTAGCCAGCAGAGGGGCTCTCAATGAAATGCTAAAATTTCAGATCTTCAGACAGGATAAAAATAATATCAGAGGGAAATCTGGAACATCAGGAAGGAAAGAGGAACCACAGGAATGGTAAAAATCTGGGTAAAATAACAGACAATTTTTCTCTTAAGTTTTTAAAAAACATTTGATGGTTGAGAGAAAAATTTTTAACACTCTCTTATGGAGTCTTCAATGCATATGAAAACTAAAGCAAGGGATTATATTAATTATAATTAGAGTGTTAATGTTAATGTCAGTGTTATGTTAATTATGTTTTAAGTAATTCCTAGAGAGTAAACACTTAAAAATCCTATATAAAGAGATATAGTCAAAATTCAGGGGATCAAGTCTAACAGAATACTGGCAAATATTCAAACAATTCAAAAGTATATATACAATGGATATATTTTGGCCATTCAAAAGAATGAAATTTTGCCATTTGCAGCAACATAGATGGACTTGGAGGGCACTGTGCTGAGTGAAATAAGTCAGAAAGAGAAAGACAAATATTGTATGATATCACTTATATGTGGAATCTAAAAAAAACAAAAAACAAACTAGTGAATATAACAAAAAAGAAATAGACTCACAGATACATAGACGACAAACTAGTAGTTACCAGTGGGGAGGGGGGAGAGGTCATATAATGGTGGGAGAGTGTACAAACTACTGGGTGTAAGATGGGCTCAAGGATGTATTGTACAACAGTGAGAATATAGCCAATATTTTGTAATAACTGTGAATGGAAAATAGCCTTTAAAAACTGTATAAAACATTTTTTAAATTAAAAAATAAAAATGGAAGACCAACAAAGAAAAAA